>NC_073739.1:300000-541494 GCF_023634155.1 Falco peregrinus | reverse complement strand
GAAGAAGAAAGAAAGAAGAAAGAAGAAGACTTTTTAGTAGGCCTGTAGCGATGGGGCAAGAGGTAATGTTTTCAAACTAAAAGACGGGAGATTTGGATTAGCTACAAGAAGGAATTCTGTACTGTGAGGGTGGTGAGGTGCTGGAACATGTTGCCCGGAGCAGCTGTGGGTGCCCCAGCCCTGGGGGTGCTCGAGGCCAGGCTGGACGGGGCTGGGAGCAGCCTGGGTTGGGGGGGGACAGTCCCTGCCCACGCAGGGGGGGTGGGACTAGATGACTGTTAAGGTCCCCTCCAACCCAAACCATTTTATTATTCTCTAGCAGGGTGCCAGGGTGGGAAAGCAGTGCCTGTGCCATGCCGTCACCGGCGCTGGCTGGGGGTGCAGGGGTGGGCGCAGCCCTTCACAGTGCTGTCCTGCCCCAGGGACAAGTGCAGGCAGAGCAGGGGCCACCCCAGCCCGTCAGGCAGAGCAGCGCAGGCTATCAGTGCCACCCAGAGAATGGAAAGCTGCTTGTGGGCTCGCATGCACCTGCCTCTAGAAAGACAGACCAGGTAAGTGCACAAGGCGCCTGTACTTGAAATCCACACTCGCTCCAGCAGCCGTGAGGGTATGGAGGATGAGAAGCTGTGAAACCATCCCAGAGGCAACTCCCCAGCAGCACAAGGCAGGGGCTCCCAGCTGCTGAAGTCCCAGGAGCAGGCGGCAGCCTCGCACCACTAGGCACTGTCACACTCTGCACCTCCCAGCCTTGGCCTCAGCACAGTGGGGGACACAGTCTTACCCAAAAAAACTTTTTAGCTGCTCCAGGGAGTACCTCTGATTTTAAGACACACGTGCCCAAGGGCCGGTATTATGGTTAAAAAAATGGTACTTGGCACCCAGGTGGCTGTCACACTTCTCAGGACACTTCCTGCTTTCTGCAAGAAGCGCCTCGCAATGCCCCGCTGAAACCTGTCCTCTAGGCGGGCAGAAACGCAGGATGGAGCTGGGCTTGCAGCTCTTGGGAATGGGCAAAACATTCTGTTACCAGCTGTAGAAAAGGGACCCAGAAAAGGACATTACTCCCACCCTGAACATGCCCCTTCTGCCAGCCCTGCCTGCCTGCAGCCGCACACACCAACCTGCTAGTGAGCCCCAGGCACGCTGACAGACCCTGTTTGAGCCCCGTGGCCAACACAGTTGCACATGGCACTGCCAGGCCAGCCCCGGCGTACGCAGCCTCAGCCAGCGCCAGAGCCTGCCTCAAGTCAGCACAGAAGAAAGGCAGCACACAGCAGCATGCCCAAGCGGAGCAGAGGGGCTCCTCCAAAACGGGTAACTGGTCAGGCAAAAAAAAAAAAAAATTTTTCTTCCCACCGAGCTTCCTCCCTGCCTCCTCCCCATCGTCTCCTACGTGCCATTAAGCACAGACGCTCATACGTTAGTCACAAGGCGTAAACCGGTGTTGCAAATGATGTTGCGAGGCAGTACAGAGTTCAGAATAGCTAGTAAATCTCTCTATCCCTGCCACTACACCACCGCTTTTCTCAGGAATTAATACCTCTCCCACGGTTTCGGCATCCTGTGTTGGAAAGCCCAGCGCTGACCCCTGTGCTTTCAAGGGCTTGTATGTCTGGCGCAGACTTCTCCAGGTCCCAGACAAGACTAAATGCCTCGGTAACCTGTTCTTAAATGTCTGTATGGGCAGCCTGTCTAAACCTCAGCAGCTCTGCGTGCGGATCATGAAACCTGCAAGAAGCTGCTTTCATTAGGTCTGCAGGACTCAAGGCTAAGGCGCTGTTAATTATCAATACTTCCAGCATCAATACTCGCATCCTAGCTAGGAGGGGCAACCATTCTCTTCCCTTTGTGCCTCTCCCTGCTCCATAGCGTGACTGTGAGTTGTCGCATGCCTATTCCAGGTCCCTCACAGGCACAGCGAGAGGGTAGGAGGGGGTGGCAGTACAGATGAGATGCCCCTCACATGTGCAAGCAATACCACGCTACACCTGCCATGTCATTTCTGGGTTCGGTGCTACCAGTGGATACAAAGCATTGAACCTGAAGAAAGCCTGCCAGACACCAATACTAACATCTAAATCAAATGGTATTAAACACACAGAAGTTAGTAGCTCCAGGTGTTTTAAAGCAGAAAGGTGATGAATTGGAGTAACAATGACTGGAGTGCCACGAACTGTTTCCCCTTTTCCTGCAAAGAGCACCATGGCATGTGTGAGCTGTTCATCTTGAGCACAGCCTATGCCTCCTCAGATCCAGGGGGAAAACCCAGGACTGGCACTTGGCAAAGACCTGGGTGGAGCAAACAGATAGAGGGAAGTCATAGAAAGGCACTAGTGCACCATCGTCCTATTTCTGCTCTACGCTGGGGATAGGGGGAAAAAAAAAAAAAAAAAAAAAAAAAGAAAAAAGAGAGAAGAAAAGTGTGCACAGTGGGAGGAATAATTCTGACCAGATGAAGGAGATAGAGAGGTCAGTGCTAGCGAACATACCTCACAGCAGGGTTTCCATTATACAGAATATAAATGCCAGCTTCTTTATTCCCATAGATCTGATTGCTACGGATGATGCCTTTTCCGTTGCCAACGACGACAATGCCTGAGCGAAGGCCACTGTGTATCTTATTGCACTACGGTTTTATTTTTGAACATGTAGAGAGAATAAAAGCAAAAGGAAGGAAGGTCACTCAAAAGTGAGCAAGAGGAGGCAGCAACCACAGAGAAAAGCAGCGGCTCCCGGCTGGGGAAAAGATCAGAAGGGTAATTAATCCACCTTCGAAGAAAGCACTCTCAAACGGTCAAGGCACATGTCACTTTTACCCTGCTTTGGGGTTCTAGTACTCAAAATTTCCCTTCCCGTCGCGTCTGCAGCCTCTTCTTCCACCAGCAGCTTCTGTGCACAGCTCACATGGAGAGCTCAGTGCGGCCACAGGGTCACTGGGATGGCAGTTTGTATCTGTATCTCTGCCTCCCCCCCCCGCATGGTGAGGCCCTAGTTCCTTCGAGGACGGCTAAAAAACACGAGCGTTCGGTAAACAGGGACAAGGTCAACCTGCTGCCCAGCTGGGAACGCTACCAGTTTGGAGGAAAAGCTATGCTGCCGGAGAGCGGGGCTGCTGCTCCCATCCTGCCTGAGGCTGAGCAGAGAGCTGAGACCCTCCAACCAAGTCCCAGGATAGACAACATGGTGGGAGAAACAATTCACGGTACAGTGCCCATTTACTACCTTGCTTGCGTGAGTTCATTCGTTACGGAGAGGTGCTCATTTGACAGGGGAGCGTCCCCTCTATATGCAGGGATTTTAAGACACAGACCATTAAACAGAGCAGGAGACCATGCATGTACCATCAGGCAGCACTTTACTGTGCCTTGCCCTCGCTGAATTCGTTAATTCGTCAACAAAATCCTAAGGAACAGGCTGAAGGGCAAAACTAACAGAAGGTGTCTTCTATAACCCGGAGATGGATCCCTGCTGCCCCTTGGAGAGAAACAGCATGTGAGAGAGAGAGAGAGAGAGAGAGTGCAGTGCCCTCCAGCACGGCTTGGAGGAGTACGTACCAGAACAAGGGGGTTAGCCCCCTTACGAATGTCCACTCCAGCCTCACAGTTTGAATGAATGTTGTTGTCCGCAATCAGGCCTCCTGCCAACAGGCGCAGGAATATTCCCGAGGCTTTGCAATGGTGGATGTCATTCCTCAGCATGATAACCTGCAGGCAAGAGAAGCACCCGTAGCTGAAGTTCGGACAAGGAAGAGGACATGACCACAGGGCATAGCTCTCTCTCCTGCAGCTTCTGTGCATCTATGACCTCTCTGCCTCTCCTGCAGCCCGAGGTGTGCCAGGCACACAGACCAGCTGAAAGGAAGATCAGCGCATGTGGGCAAGCGCCACGGTTAAGCCCATTCAGCATTACCCACTGGCGTTGGTCCCTTTAGAGGACTGGGGACCTGCAGCGGTCGGTGCTGCGCAGCCAGAGCAAAGATACACTCTTGACTTGACGCATCCCTCCGCTGGACAAAGCCTACGTTCAGGTAGGCTCGATGGCTTCCTTCGCTGCCTTACACTTGCACACCCCCGACAACAGCGAGCAACCGGTTCCCATCCCATCTCCGCACCGCTCTTAGTGCGACAGACCAGTCTGCATGTACACAGTCAGCAACACACCGCCTCCTGACTCTTGCGGTACGGAGCTGCTTGGAGGTGACATGTCAAATGCCACCGAACCTCCCATGAGGCTCCCACGAAGCTGACCGGGCCAGTGCACTACAGCACACGTGCTCAGCACGCGACCTGTCCATCGCCTTGCACCTTCAGAACAAAGATTCTGCCGTCTGGGGACGGAAATGTCCCAGCCAGCAAACTGAAACAACTTAGTTTCCTCTAAGCAAATAACTAGTTTCAATATTTATGCAGCAGCAGTCCTTTAGTATTTTCTAGCCAAACAAAATCCCGTCTGAAATCCGTGTCTTACAAGTGCTAACAGATAACCTACAAATTGCTTTTGCATATCCCACTTCAACAAGCAACGCAGATCAGAAATGATATTTCCTTTTATTTGCTCAGTCCAGAAAGGTGCTTCTTTCAATCTTTCCACTGCCTGTGGAACTCAGCAGGACTTGACAGTTGCCTGTCTTCATCAGTCGTGCTTGGCTGTGCGGGGAGGGGGTTACAGGAGGCGAGAAGTGCAGACACCCGCTACAGCCAAGTCCCACAGAGCAGACCCCGGCCGAGGCTTGTCCTGTGCTTTAGGGTCCTGACCGTGCAAGGACACCTGCAGTGCTCCCGCTTCACATTGCGCCTTGCCCCCATCTCACAGCCAAGCATTTCACTGTCTCCTGTTGCCTGATGCTCTGACACCCACCTCCCGTCAAGAGCCAATTCCCAGTTGAGAAAATTCTCACTGATAGCAGCAGCTGAGCTGGTCTCATCTCCCTGCCATTTGCTCCCAGTTACGAGCAGGCTGCTGAGTGAACTGGAAGCAAACCGAAGGGAATAAAACCAGAATGCAGTCCAAAGTGCATACCTCTGGTACGGGTATCCCCCGGAAAGAATTCTCCGCTGCCAAGCAGCAAAGTGTTTCTGCACAGGCACCAGTGCTCTGCAGTCCTGTGGGGACTGCAGATGGGGAGCTAGCACCATCACGGCAAAGCCCTTTCCCAGAACCAGGCAGAAAAACATTCCCCTTCTTCCCACTGCACAAAACTTTTGTGTGCAGGATTTCAAAGCAGTTAAGACTGAAAAATAGGCCTAAATCCTGTGCTGCCTCAGCCAAGTGGTAGAGATAATGTTGCCCTGGGCAGGCACCTGGAGAGGGGCTTCCCGAGCCCTCCCAACACCACCAGCAATGGGGATTTTGGCAGTGGGGGGGTCACCCTCCAGCCCTCACGACCACTGTCCTGTCTGAAGGGGAGCACAGGCACAGAAGTGGAGAGCTGTGGGCAAGCACAGGGTTAGACGCTGCTACGCTGAAGGAAAAACTTGAGTTCAGCACTGTGTCCCCGGCCAAAATCTCTGCCTCTACCTGCAGCAGGCAGCCACCCCGAAGGCTCTCCTGAAGAAAGCAGGACTGACCATGGCAGTCTCCAAGTTTCTACATCTGTGGTACAGGCTGCGCGGGGAGCAGCAAAGGCGACAACACCTTTGTCGGCAGCACTTGTACAGGGCAAGAGTTTAATTTACAGGTAGAGCAGGCCTGACTACGTGACCCCAACATGTCACCAAGTTAACACCTCCAATTGCAATGAACAATACTGCTGCACGCAGAAAGCGGGCGGCAGCACATGCCCGGACTTTCTTTTGGGCTGGATAACCCGAGCAACGCGTAGTAATAATGATGCTGGTGGAGCAGGAGGGGGAAGGAAGAAGGCTCACAGTAGTCTTCACAGCACCTTACTGTTTTGTATGCAGCGCACTGCGTAGGTCAGATGCCTGAAGATGCTTCCTTCCAGTTTTGCTTGCCCTCGAGAATAAATTAATATTCCTCCCTTTCCATCCCTGAAAAGGCACTGGCGGATGATGCAGCCTTGCAGAGAGCTGGCCAGAGACTGGGCCTCCTTGTCCTGTTGCAGCTCCTGCTGCAGAGACTTGAGCTTAAGGTCCGTCTGAAGGGCATGCAGCCTGTCGCTTTGAAGCCTGCTGTCTGTGACATCAGCAAGCGTGTGACTGAGGCTGTGGGATTGATAAGGCAGTTTGTATGCAGCCCGAGCATCCTCTTCATTGTCGCTGCTTAAGTCACTGTCACTGGAGTTTGAGTCAAGGGCCAGGTACTCCTCCTCCTTTGCTGCCTGAAGGTTCTCTCTGAATTCAGTGACCTCCTGGGCCGAGCCAAGCAGAGCCTGAGCACCCACAGTAGAGATGAAGCTGCTTCGTTCTTCCCCTATGACAATCTCGCACATCCTCACTGGCTCCAGCAGTGATTCTCCCCAGCCATCCTGCTTGGCCACAGGGCAGCCAGCTGGGCTAGGCTCCCACACAGATGCTGTGCAGGACTTGGCCAGCATGGCCAGGTGCTTGCAGGCCCAGTTACGGTCAGAGCTCGGGTAGCCCTCCACAATTACGGAGGCGTTCTCACTACCAATGAACTCACAGTTCTCCAGGACACAGAGGGCCACACTGCGGAGGTGGATGCTGGACTGGGCGAAGGTGCAGAACTTCACCTGGCATGTCCCCGGTGCATGGATCTGCAGCTGCCCGCTTTCAAAGTTGCAATTGTCAAACTGGACATAGCCTGAAGTTGTCTGGAAGAGTAAGCACAAGGTGAGACCACTGCACAAAGCAAGAAAAAGCAGTCCTGGACGTACCATGAAGTCTTTGCACAGGAAACAAGCTCACAGTCACAAACACAATACGCATTCAGGTGTCACAAATGCAACAAGTTCACCGAGGCACAGATGCAGCGCTGCGAGCCGAGTTAGCAAGCGTCTTGCAACAAGCGATAACCACTGACTTTCTTCCCTGCTGGCAATATTTCCTTAACTTCCCCAACAAGACACAGCTTTGCAGTTTCAGCAAGGCCCAGCAGTCACGCATGGGAGCAGACAGGGACCAGATGTGGTAAGATTACTAAACCTTAGCAAAGCTCCCTACACAGAGGAGTTTGCAACCTTCAGAGATGCGTATTTGCCAGCTGGCATCGTTTAATGGACTCAGGGGGTTACTGGGTGCAGTGGCAGGTAAGATGACATCAAACATTGCTTGGTTGGCCTGCAGAGATACAATTCAACCCAGAGCCGTTAGCAAACTTGGTGGAAGGATGCTGCACCCACGATGCGTCAAGTGCAAAGCAACAGGTCAAAGTTTGTGCCATGCTGCTGCGCAGGCATCGTGCTGTGGCACTGCAGCAGGAGAAACACCACCAACACCTTGTTCCCTGGCTGTGGTTTCCCACCTAACTGGCAGAATGGAGCCATCCCTACCATGGCCTTCCTGCTTTGCAACACAATGCACGGGGCAATTTATGGGTGCTGGCAGGGCTAGTCTCTGCTTATCTACAGAAAAGGCCAACAGAAATTGAACAAGGTACAGAGGAGCCAGGCCAGAAAAGCTGAATAGCGTGCTTGGAATTCCGCTGTGCTCCTAATTTGGTTAGGAATCTCCTAAATTGTTCTTTTTTCTCCCCAGGTCATCCCGCAACTGCCTAGTGCACCACATTAAAAGCTTCACTTCTGACAGGTGACTGGGGCAATTTTACAGAGATTTCCAGAGTTTCCAGCCAAAATGCTGTCCTAAGATTTGTTTTCAGCCTTGAGTACTCTCAGAAGTGGTCATACTGCAAAGATGTTTTGAAATGCATTTATTTGTACTCAAAGATAACTATACAGAAATCCCTTCAGACCGCTAGCCTGCTCTGGACTGAATCATACCTTCCCTTTTTTTTTAATTAAAAAAAAAAGGTAATTAGAAGGGATGCAATCCACTCAGCTTCTGAGAGGCTGTTTGTGAAAGCCCTTCTGAAATTGCAACTCACAGGGTTTTAATGACTGCCAGTAGGATTGGCGTTAAGTTTGCTTTTTAGTTTTTCATTGATGGATTTGGGAGAAAACTCCCTCATTCCACTAACAGCAGGTGAAGGGCCGTACCATCACCCTGGACTTTCAGACTGATTAAGTTCAATACGTCACAACAATAAAACGGTGAAAGGAAATGAAACTATAAATCATAACCAGTGATGGGCTGACTCATCACAAGGAAGGGCTCATTTGTAGAGGCGCAGCCCACAGCTGCGGCACTCACACTGGGCACATCCCACTCTGGACCAGTCAGCAGCTG
The DNA here is from genome assembly GCF_023634155.1 of Falco peregrinus. Lineage (NCBI taxonomy): Eukaryota > Metazoa > Chordata > Aves > Falconiformes > Falconidae > Falco > Falco peregrinus. The sequence continues at coordinate 533,230 of NC_073739.1, read as the reverse complement.
TCCATGGGGACCAAGGTGTTGTCAGGGTGGACCACAGCAGCAGGACTGTGCCTGTGATTCCATGCCCTGGCTTAGCTCCGGAGAAGACCCTGGGCATCCTGGCCAAGGGCATCCAGTCCACGCTAAGGGCAGAGCACACAGCAGCAGCAACTGGGTTTTGGGGCAGCAGGGCTGGTGTGGAATGCATTGTGGGCAATGCTGGCTCCCGTGTCCAGCCTCTTGGGCCACCTCACCACGAGGACAGTTGGAGCAGCAGCTGGGGAGAAGGGGAAGATCACTGAACAAAGGAAAACATCTGCCAGCCTGGGAGCTGGGAGCCAGAAACATCTTCGAGAAGCACAGCTGTGCCTCTGAAGTGCAGCCAGGTATTGGAAAAAAAAAATCTCAGGATCCCATAGGCATCCCGGGATACCACCAGTAAGTGCAAAAAACCAGGGACTGTAATAGCAGCTTTTCATCTGGAAAACAGGAACAGTCTAGGAAAATAAAATTGCTCTGAAAACCCAAAACCATCATTATCCATTGGCTACTCCAAGTGAAAAGTGGAAATGAACAGCATCTATTGGTTGCTCAAAGTGGTGGTGTTCCACAGCCTCTTAAACACTTATTTTTATCCAAAACGGAGCCTTCTCTCTCTGAGAACATCCCACCCTGCACGTATTTTCCCTTTACTAAACTGGCTGAACTCTCTGCATGAACCTGCTGTGAGATCTCGGACTGTAACACGAAGTGTCTTTGATGCAAGACTCTGTTACCTCGCCAGTCCCCTCTGGCCCCACTTTTGGGGTTGGGTTGGTTTGCCCTCCCACCTCTGGGATGGCTGGGTACCCTCCTGGGATGCTGTGATGGCTGTGTGCCTCTGACCGAGCGAACGGTACTTGGGTTCAGGCAGCACCAAGTAGTCCTTGCTGAAGTCAGCCCTGCTGTGCACGCCACCAGAACAGTGCCAGGCCAGACCTTCTCAGGGACTAAGGAGTCTAGGCCATGTCTTACCAGGAGCTAACAGCACCAGCCTGAGCTGGGACCAGACAAAACTAAAACTGCTACAGCTGCGCACCTGCACAAACACCAAAGACGGGATTGCCTGCAAGTCCAGCACTTTGTACTGTACAAATATGCAGCCTCATGAGCCCACCGAGCCCTCCTGTATGGCAGCAGGCTGCACGGTGGTGACATTCCTTGAGCAGTGACCTCCAGGTTACTCTTTGAGGCTGAGAGACCCCTACCCGGTGTTTGATACCTATAACAAGGCAAGCAACCTTTTACATTAGGCCTAAAAGTATATTGTATGCTACCAACATTTATATATCTGGCTGCAGCTTAATTGTTAGAAAGTGTCGTAATAAATAGTAGAGTGTTTGACCACAGTCTAAATTATCATTTAAATCATCATTTTAATCAGTGTCAAATCACTGTCAAGTCAGTGCTTCACTACCCGTCAATTATTGCTTAATTACTATTCGATTACCATTTAACTGCCATTCAATCATTGATTAATTATAATTTGATCATCATTTAACCATTAGCATAGCCTTTGTAGCTTACCCCACAACCATGACCTCTCTTAATAATTCACCTGTGACAGTTTGGCCCCTTCTGAAATCTATCTGACTCTATCCATACCTGTACCGCATATCCAAATAATCTATCATAAGCATGTCCGCTGCTGTGTTGGTGGTGAGTTTGCAGGCATTTACCTACTAGTATTTACCTGCTTGCTTGCTGCTGTAACGTTGGTTGTTGCTATATGACTGATTGTTTCTATTACTGACTGCTGTCATACTATTCATTGATACTGTACTATTGATTGCTGACGGTAGTTTCTAATAGCCCGAGATGGGCATACAAATATATATATGCATGTATATAAATATATGAAAATATATGCATGTATATATTTATATGTGTTTGCTTTATTAATCGAAAGCATTCTTATTCTTGCTAGTAGTGATTTGTGCGGCATCTGCGGCAGCCTGCAATCAAGCGGAGACATTCTGAGGACGAAGCCCCCAGCCCCCATGCATCAGGGAGCCCCGCAAACCCCTCGTCACACCCTCCCAACGCTTGCAGGCTGGGGAACCCCCTGGGCCGTGCCACCTCGGCGGCCTCGCCATCCCTGCTGCCCCCGCTCCGCTGAGCCTCACCTTGTAAAGCACCGAGGTGAAGCGGGCCGGCATGAAGACCACGTTGCAGAGGCGGGCGGTGGGGCAGTGCTGGTTGATGCTTGCCAGCAGCACCACCTTCCCCAGCTTGCCCTGCCCCACGACCTCCACAGGCACCTTCAGCAGCACCTCGCTGTGCTCCTCGTGCACGCCGGGCAGCAGCACCAGCCGGTCGTAGGGGCTGGCGACAGCCAGGGCAGCCCGCAGGCTGCTGAACTCGGCCACTGCGCCAACGCAGAGCCGGCGACGGCCCTTCCTCCTCTGGAAAAGGGAGAGGCAGTTGGAGGACTCCAGGGCTTGGGTGGTTTTGGTCCAGGTTTTGGAGGCCAGGTAGTGCTGCTTGAAGGTGTCCCTCCAGGACTGCGGCTCCACGTCAGGCTGGACGGGCCAGTGCGGGTGCCTGTGCTCCAGGCAGCTCAGGCAGAGCTGCCGCCAGCGCGTCCTGTCCAGGCTGAGGACGAGCTCGTTCCAGGCCCTGCAGACCGAGCTGCAGCGGCCCAGGTCAGGGAGGCACAGGTAGGATAAGATGAGCTGCCACAGCTCCACGGGCAAGCCGTCGGCCTCCATCAGCACCTGCCAAGGATGGGACACAGCGTCAGCGGCGAGCCCGCAGAGTGCCGGGGCACGGGGTGGGAGGCGAGGTGGAGTCGGGGCAGGGGGACACAGCAGCCCCCACGGCACTTGCCTCTCCAGAGACACAGCCAGCCAGAGGCAGGCCCACCTCCCTCCACCACCACGGCCCTTCCCTCCGTCTCCTGCCAGCCCCGCAACACCCCAACAAGCTGCCCTTTTTCGGGGCACTTAAAACTTTGTGGCTTAACCCTGGGGCTCCAAGGCTGTGCACATCCCTCAGCAGTGGGGCTCACAGGACCGTGCCGTGGGGGAGAGGGCTGCGCTGCGAGCCCCCCAAGCCCAGCCTGATGGCCCTACCTGGGATGCAGGGCTCGTTAGGAAAGGTGTGAGGCTTTCTCCAGAGGCTGAGTTCATGCCGTGGCCCAGCACACAGGGACACCAGCAGCACCCTCCGAGCAGAGGAGGGATGGAGAAGAAGAAAGCATTCACGACTGCAGCACCAGCAAAGCGGGCACGGCTCCTAATGGAGCCCCAACACCTGATCCCACCCTGGCATGAGGCCACTGCTGCTGATGGCATGCAAGACTGTGCCCCTCTGCTCCAACTCAAGCCACCACCTGCCCAGCATCATTCCCCATGCCCTGCCCTGAGAAACGGTGGCTGCCAGTGGCACGATACTGCTCCTGATTGCAGGATTTGAGCCCCCGCTTCCTACGCTGTCCCCTACCCGGTGCATGCAGCAGTGGAGCCTCCTGATGCCCCGTGTGCTTGGCGACCTCCCAGCACTCTCCAGAAAGTGTCAGACAAGCAGCTTCACGGAACAGGGAGGTACCTCACAGAATTTATCACTTGGTATTTGAGAGTAGAAGCGTTATTATCAGTGACCAGAAAGACAATAATACAAAACAGGGAACTCCACCATCTATTAGCATTCCCCCCTGACGCAGCCCGCTTCATGCACGTTCTCCACTTTACAGCAGCTAGGGATCAGTGCTCCCGTGCAGCGGGAGCCCTATGAACAACACAAAAAAGCACGTATGTCCACAAGCTGGTTTCAGGTCAGCTGAACGGTCACGACAGCCTTTGCTGGCAGGAGCAGCTCTGACCCCACTCCCGGCAGTTTTGGCTTTGCCCCTGCCTACCCCACCACTGCCAGCTCATGCCCACTCGCGTGCCAGGAAACGCACTCCGGCAAGGAGTGTGGTTACGCTCTAATGCCAGGGTTCACCTCTCATATGATGCTGTTAAAAGCAGCCAGGAACCAGGCTCCCTTTCTTCTCTCAGGGGTGCACGCTAGCAAGGCAGGCGAGCACTTCGCGCTTTGAAAAAATATTCTTTGACCAGCCATGGGGAATTTTACTTCTGCTTCCAGAGAGCTGGAACCTCTTAAACGATTACAGTTCAACCCGTAACGATAAGCCTGTGGAAGGGAGAGCAACGGCAAAGAGAAAGCGCTGAGCATCGTGCCTGCTTTAAGTGTGAGATGAAGCCTTCACCCTCCGGTTCTGCTCAGAACTCTTCCCGTGTCGGTGTCCGTTCCCACGGCATTGCAATGGCAATGGGCACAGCTCAGCACTTTCTCTTTGCCATCGCTCTCCCTTTCGCAGGCTTACGGTTATGGGTCGGATTGTAATAAGCCTTCCCGTTAAACTTTGCAATACAAACGGGAAAAATAAACCCGAGCCATTGCTACTTACTCCTAAAAGTTAATCACCGGCCGCGGTACCTGATCCCGGAGCCTCTGCGCGAGGGGCGGCACAAACCCGGGGCGGCGCTGGCGGCTGCGGAGCTGGAGAAAGACGAAACCGGTGCAGAGGCTCCGCCGAGCCGCTCTCCCTCGGATCGCAGCGCACGGCGCTTCCTCCGCGGCTCCCTCCCGGAGAGAGCTCCGGTACCCAGGCCCTCTGGCAGACCAAGCCCTGTCCCGCCGGACCCGCCGGTGCTCGGAACTCCCGGGGCACGCTGCGGCCCGGCGCTCTGCCCAGCGGGGCTGCGCGGAGGAGACGCGCCCGGAGCCTACCGGCGGGGGGTGGCGGAGGACGGACAGTCGGGGCGGGGACCCCAACGACAGGCGGCAGCCCTTCCCGGCGCGGACACAGAGCCACCGGGAGCTGGCGGCGCCCCGGCCACGCGGCAGAGAGCGCAGCCCGCTCGAAGCTGCCCGGCCCGCCGCCGGCCGCGCTCGGCTCGGCCCCGCCCCGCCCCGGGGGAGGAGCTTGGGGGCGGGGCGCCCGCGCGGTGCCGCTGATTGGTCACGTGCTGGGGAGGGGCGGAGAGACCCGACGCCCCCCCCCTCGCGCCCGTCGCCGGCGGCGCCGTCGCGTCAGGCGGCGCGGTTGCGTGACACGGCGGCGCGCGCACGGCGGAAGGCCGCGGGGCCGGCGGAGGCTCCGGTCCTACTGCTGCCATGGCAACAGCCGCAGGTGCGGCCCGCGGCGGGGCCCGGCCCGGCCCGGCCCGGCCCGGCCCGGCTCGGCTCGGCGCGGCGCGGCGGCCGCGCAGGCGCACGGGGGCGGGCGGACGAGCGCGGTTCCGTTGGGAGTGGGCCGCAGCCGCCGCCCCGCGCTCCGCTGCCCTGCCGGCCTGACCTTGAGGGCGATCCCGGTCGCGGGCCGCTGGGAGCGGGGCAGCGCTGCAGGCCCTGGCCCGGGAGGGAGCGTCTCCACCGGCCGGGCGTAAGGGGCGGGTGCCTTGTGCCGCCGGCCCGGCGCGGCCGCGGCCTCCCCGCCCGCCCGCGCCTTTGCAGCTTCTCTGACTCGGGCCTGGCTGTTCCTTTCAGGTCGCCTGATGCCGTGCCCCGGAGGGGCTGCCGTCGCTCCCGAGCGTTCCCCGCACGCCGGTGCCGCCGCCGGGCGGCCCTGCCGGCGTCGTGAGGGATACTGAGGCCTCCTCGGCGGTACCGGAGCGGCGGGTTTGGCCGCGGGGCTGCGCGGCGGGAAGCCCCGCGCCGACAATGCGGTGAGTGGGGGGAGCGTGCTGCCAGCGGGGGGCTGGCGAACCCCGGCTTCGTAACCTGGTGTACCCCGTACCGGTGGGTGATCGGCTGGAGGAGCAAACGAACAGATACGTGGGTTCAGTTTTGGGCTCCCCCCCCCCTCCCCCCCCCGGCTTGTCCAAGAGGGACCGGCGAGATGCGGGCGTGTGTCCAGAGAAGGCCGAAGGGGCTGGAGCACAAGTCTTGCAAGGAGCATCTGAGGGGACTGGGATGTTTAGACTGGAGAAAAGGAGGTTCAGGGAAGGCCTCATCGCTCCCTAGAGCCTGACTGGAGGCTGTAGGCCCAGGGGGGAGGTTAGGGGCCGTGTCAGTCTCTTCTCCCGGATAACGAGTGACGGGACAAGAGGAAGCGGCCTCAAGTTGTACCACAGGAGGTTTAGATGGGATTTTGGGAACAATTTCTTCATGGAAAAGGTGGCCAGGTATTGGAACAGGCTGCCCAGGCAGATGGTGGAGTTACTGTCCCGGGAGATAGAGAATCGTAGAGTTGTTTGACTTGGAAAAGACCTTTGAGATCAAGTCTGACTGTTAACCCAGGACTGGCAAGTCCATCAGTAAACCCTGTCATGAAGCACCGCACCTATGCATTTTTTAAAGACATCACACACTTCCCTACTGGCAGATCCAGCAGTTACACCAAAAGGAGCATGCAGCTTCTGAAACTAAATTAAAGGTGTGTCTATATATTTTTTTACATTTTTTTTTATTTATTCGGAGTTTCTTTTGAGAGGAGAAATACGTTTTGGCTGCGTGCAGCTGCCACCCATACAAATAACCAGTTGCCAAAGGCCTTTTGAATCATCTCCATAACGGCGTTGTCTCTGGTGAGACTCCACATCGTTTAGTTGACTTAGCATGACCCACTGTGCCCTGTTTTAAGACGTGTCGGCAGATGTGGCTTTTTTTAGTATATGCAAGGAGAACTACTGTAATCCAAATGCGAGTCTGAGCAGGTGCATATATAAATTGGTGTGTAAGCCGTGAATCGTAGTCTCTGGTATTACTTCTCATATTGACAAAGACACTTCATCTTTTTAAATGATGTAGATAGAACTTTCAGTTGCCAGGCCTTAAAGGATTACATAGTGTCTAACTGTAGGGAAAAGCCAGTCCAGGTGTATATGAGTTTTGGTTTAAAAATAGCGTACTTTGTCAAAAGAATCCATAAGGTTTGCTTTGAGCGATCCACCTTGTTTCTGTATAGCTTCCACTATACATGTGCCCTTCACCTAACAGCCTGTAGTGGCTGCACCTTGAGAAACGGTTCCTCATGCCCAGCAGGAGTATTAGCCCCAAATACCACTTTGAAACCATGGAAATCTCATGCATGTTGCTTGTGGGGAGTATCTGAAGTTCACAAACCACCACCAGCCTCCCTTGGTTGTTACTGACTTCACTAAAGCTGTGCTGTAGTCTTAAATTAGGATTCAGATCAGCTGCAAACCCCCCAGCTTTCTGCAATTGCTGAAATAAGTAATCCCATTTTAAATGAGGAAGAAGCGTTGCCTGGTAATGATTGCTTCAGTACTATTCTGGTTTATTTGGTAGAACTGTCTGTGTTTGCGTGTCCTTCGGGGCCTCGGGTCTAGCCGAGTGCAAGGTATTGAAACTTTGTGACAGATTGTGAAAGTTACGGGTGGCTTCAGGAGGCTGACTGTCCTTGTGGATGCTGCTGCAGGCTGATTTCACTGGAACTTTCAGAAATTTTCAACACTCTGTTAGAAGAGTTCTTGTCCTTTAACTTAAGTCTGGGATTACGATTGCATGCAGGCCTTGACTAGGATAGAGTTAATTTTCTTCATGGTAACTGGTATGGGGCTGTATTTTGGCTTTATGCTGGAAACTGTTGAAAACACTGGGATGTCTCAGTGCTGAGCAGGGCTTGCAAGTGTTAAGGACTTCTCTGCTCTTCACCCTGCCCAGTGAAGGAGTTTGGGGGGGGACACACAAGTAGGACAGCTGACCCCAAGGGATCTCCTACACTATATGATGTTTGCATGGCAATAAAACAGGGAGGGGGAGGTTGGTGGCAGGTGATGGGTGATTGGCGGTGAGTGTTTTCATTTGCATTGCTTGCTTTTCTTGGGTTTTATTTTCCTCTCTTTTTGTTGGTTTTTTCCCCCACTCCCCTATAAAATATTTTTTTAATTTCTTTTTAGTTATTACATTATTTTTATCACAACCCGCACGTTTCTTTCTTTTACTCTGCCGGTTCTCCCTGCCATCCCACCAGGGAAGTGGGGAAGAGTGAGTGAGCAGCTGTGTGGTGCTTAGTTGCTGGCCAGGTTAAATCACAACAAATTGTTATTTAAGTTATCTTTTGTTTTCTGCCTTAGGAAAAGGCAGACTGGAATGTGGAATGATAAGAATTTTTAATACTACTGCATGTCTATTTTTAAAAAAAAAAATTTTTAAATTATTTTTTATTTTCTTTTTTTTTTTTTTTTTTTGAATCTGCTCTGTCCCTAGTGCCACCGTCCTGGTGAAGTGTATTTTATTACTGTGAGAGTAGACATTTCAACGTTTAAATTCCTCGGCATAGTGAATGAGGAGACCTAATGCGTAAGCTTCCTCTTGTTAGCTGTAATGTAGCACTTGAGAAGTTCATCTCTCAATTTCCTTCCCAATTTATTTCTATTTTAATTTGAAAGTGTACAGAAGGGAAAAACTTCAGGTCTCTGAGAAAACGGTGCAGCGTCTGTCCAGTATTCCATGTGTTGCTTTTCTCCTTGAAATTTTATGGGCTTTCCGTGGATGTCAAGTAGCAGGTGCTGTTTGAATGATCCGCTACCGTGAAAAAAGCTGCGGGGTCACCTGCAGCTCTGCTTATGTTTGTTCTTTTCTTCTTTGATGTAGGGAAGGAGAACTGAGATATACTGCGGTAAGAAAAACAGTATGATGGATTCAGAACGTTCTGCCCCAACAAATTCAAAGAAATACCTAAGCAATGACGTAACAGCTACCTCTGGTAAACATTATCTTTGTGGCTACTGTGCGGCCTTCACAAATATCTCAGTCACTTTTCCCATCCAGAAGGTTCTCTTTCGACAGCAGTTGTATGGTTTGAAAACAAAGGATGCGGTACATCAGCTGCAGAAGGACGGACTTAGAAATCTCTATCGTGGCATCCTTCCTCCGTTGATGCAGAAAACGACAACGCTGGCTCTGATGTTTGGCTTGTACGAAGATTTCTCCTCCCTGCTCCATTGCCACGTGAGCGCTCCTGAACTACTCACTCGCAGCATGGCAGCAGTGCTTGCAGGGACCACGGAAGCTATTCTTACACCTTTTGAGAGAGTTCAGACTTTGCTTCAGGACTACAAACACCATGATAAATTTACAAACACTTACCAGGCTTTCAAGGTACTGAAAGTCTATGGGATGAGAGAATATTATCGGGGATTGGTGCCCATTCTGCTCCGCAATGGGCCCAGTAATGCACTCTTCTTTGGCCTACGGGGACCTATCAAGCAGTGCCTGCCTGAAGCAACTTCTTACAGCACTCATTTAGTCAATGACTTTATCTGTGGAGGGCTGTTGGGTGCCATGCTGGGATTCTTGTTTTTCCCAGTGAATGTTGTAAAAACTCGCATGCAAGCTCAAATTGGTGGTGAATTTCAGTCCTTCTCAAACGTTTTTGTGAAGATATGGCTGGAACGTGATAGAAAGCTGATACACCTTTTCAGAGGGGCCCATCTGAATTACCATCGCTCTGTCCTGTCCTGGGGCATAATCAATGCAACCTACGAATTCTTGCTAAAGATGTTGTGAAAACCACTGTCTTCCTTTGGCTCTTCTGTTCATTTGGGTATTGGCATGTGTGATGTCACTTAATCCCAGGGAACAGTGCCTGCGTAGTGTGAAAGGTAATTAGTCTTGGCCTTCAGTATTTATGGGGTGAATGGTGATGCATCTAAATCTTGGTGCAATTAAGATGAAAGTTTGAAAGTATTTATTTGCTGGCAAGTGAGTTTTCCCATAATGGACCTAATAGACAAATACAAAGTTTTGGAGAAAAAGGAAAAAAAAAAAAAAAAAAAAAAAAGAGTATTATATTAGTCCTGCAGCTTGTTCTGTATCACTCCCAAAATTTCTTAACGCTCTGTGATGGAATGTACTCCACCATCCACATTGTAGAATATAAAAAATAAAGGAGGGGCTGATGAAAATTGATTCCCTTAACCTGACAGACTTCAAAATCTCAGTTTAAGAACTGCATTTTCAAATGCTTCTGGGTCCCAAGAACTTCTTACTGTTTAAATCTAAATGGATGGCTCCAGTTTGAGGATGACTGAAGCTTAGACTTCAAGCTTAAAACTAAGCCTACACAAACTCTTCTGCCAGCTGTTTTGATGCTTGGCTTTGAGATGAACATTTCATTCAGCAGTGTTAAGAGAAGTTACTGAATGTTTAACTTCAGTGTAAGCGGACTCCAGTTCAAAGTGGGATCTCTGTGTGTACATGTCTGTGTGCCTTCATGTGAAAAGGGAAGAGTAGAAGGAAGGAAACACCAAATTTAGTAAAGCTTTAAAGTGTCCTTCCTTGTTAAAAAAAAAAAAAAACAAACCTTCTACTTGTAAACATCAAATTTATTCTGCTTTTTGTTGGGGTTTTTGGTGGTGGTGGGTTTGGGTTTTGGTTTTTTTTTTGGTTTTTGTTTTTGCATTGCTGCTTTTTCTGTTGCTTAATTCTGTGGGGCCAGGAAGAAAATGGCCCTTTCTGTAATACAAAATAGTCCAGCCTCCTGCAGCTGTGACAGTAGTTCACAAACACAGCTCTTTTGTACTGAGATTTCTTGTCTTTTGCAAATTACTTCTGTTTTATTTGGGCTGTGGAATAATGGATCACAAGGAGGTGGATTTTACCTGAAACTTGGGAGTTCAGCCTGCTTGTTGTGTACTCTAAAACAAGTTCAGTAAGACAGATGTACAGCAGCACTGACAAGATGAGGTTTTTGGTCTGTAAGTGTAGCAGAGACAGTAGCCAAAGATGACTTTGGAAGCAGCTAGGTAGGAAAGATACAGCGCTTGGAGATGTGTTTGTGGACTTCTGTAGGTGAGGCATGAAAAAGACTTCACCGAAGTAAGAAGTGTCAAGTGTCTGACAGGCTTGGGAGGTGAGACAGGCAAGACTTGAGGCCTGAGAGAAAGGGAAAGAAGAGCAAGCGTGACCACGAACAAGGTGACTGTCTTAATACAAAGCATTTGATTCTCTTGGGGGACTCCCTGTGAAACTATACATATATATATAATTATTTTGGATGATGGGGGACAGGAAAGCTTTCAGAAGCTGGTGTGACTTGATCTTCTCGTAAGTTTTGGAGTGGCTATTACTTTGCATTTTCCATTTGCTAAACTGTCCTCAAATACCGATGGTAATCAGTGTGCTATAATCATAATAGAGTCCCTAGCTTCACAGTCAAAAATGGCCAGGCACAAGTGAGCATTCTTGTATCCAAATGTTGTGATTATTTGCATTTAAATAAAATGTTTACTGAATGTTTGTTATTGGCAGATTCTGATTTTTACCAGTGTACTGTTGGGGGTTTTTTTTTGTAATCACTCCTTGATGGAATAAAGACATTTGCATCCTGCTTTTCTGTGAAAGATACTATATACTTCTGTAACGTTGGGAAATCTGAAGCGTTGAGGGTAAGGTTTTTAACACAAACCCACTACTCATTGATGATTGGCGTTACTGTGGGGGGGGGGGGGGGGGAGGGGAAATGTAGTCCTGGTCTGTCTCTGCTTAGGCAGCACAGTTAGATGGAGCGCGCTGTAAGTCTGTCAGGACAGAACTGTGCTTGAGTATCATCTCTTTATAACCACCGCCAGTTTTCCAGCACGCTCAGAGGAGTGTGCTTCACAAATGACAGGTGTTTCACGCCTAAGAGGACACATACTTAGTGGATGGAGGGGTCCAGTGAGTTTTGGCACACTGTGAGATGGAATAAGTCACGTACCAAACGGCATGTGTTGGCCAGGCCAGGCCAGGCAGAAGGAGCTGCAATGCTTCAACTAACAGAAGGGGAAGAGGAATTCCATCAACAACAGTCAACAGGAATACTGCTGAGAGAAAGACGGCTGGAGAAAGATTCCTTCAGCAAAACTTCACGAGAACAGCAACGCTGCCTTCAAGGGTTTGCTGTCTAAAGGTGCTGTCTTACCCCACGGGTGCTGTCTCAGGCGACAGAATGGGTAATTACGCCGAGTTTGTAGTTAAGCATACATATGTCCTGCCTTCTAGGCTGTGTGAGTGAAGTGTTCTTTCTCACGAGCATGCTGGGTGGCAAGGACAGTCGCAAAGAAACCTGCAGGGGGAGAGAAACCTTCCTACAGAGGCTGTTTGGCTCGAAGCAATCTTTTTTTTTTTTTTCCTAACTTTGCTGGGGGGAAGAGGCAAGAACCGGTGAGCATTACAGAACACAGCTCCGTGTAAGATAAATACATTAAAATAGATTTTAATGAATTGAATCATTAAATGTTTAATTTATTATGCAAGCAAGACAAACTGTCCACAAATAGGAAGTTACTGTACGGCTTTAAGTACAATTATTTTCAGAGTAGTTCTGATACTGTCTATACTGTATTAAAAGGCTACAATTTTTACTATGAAATCTCAAGTATTTCAAAATATTCTACGTGCACAATTTGTTCTGGTATTAAAAACATTAATTAACTGAAGACATTTTGTGCTTAAGAAAATGCACCTTTGACTAAGATCAGGAAATGAGAAGTTTCTTTTTCCTGCAGGACAAAAATATTATGGGCCATTGACTTTCTCCTTTTACTGCAACTTCTTAGAATCTTGTAAACTAGATTTTTTGAAAGCTTTCATTTGGCAAGTGTGTTTCTTTTTTTCTAAGAGTTCACATTTCATATAGCAACAGTTTTACGGTATCAGGACCTTCTCCACATCAGTGTTACCCAAATAAAAAATAAAAAAAAAAGCACCACAGAAAAAAAAAACCTCACAGAATCAACCAAGGTCATGTTCCCTGCCCCCCCCCCCCCCCCCCCCCCCCCCAAACAAAAAAAAAAAAAAAGGAAAAAAAAACCAACCCCAGAAAAACCCGATGTTTACATTCTACTTCTGGTAGTAGGCAATCAAACTGTCCTTGCCAAGCCTCCAAGAGTGCAAACAAACGTGCATGTGTGTCTACATCATCACTGTGCTTTTTTCCTATCCCAAATAGTTCCGTTGGGAGGTTACACTTTTTTCCCTGAACTACCCCTGTTTGACAAGTGGACTGATGCCCCGTGGCTGGATGTTTACTGAAATACACACAAACACCCACCCACCCACCCACAAAGTACACACACGTGAATGTCATTGTACAGTCCTATTAAGAGTTTCTGTCTCCTTCCCCACAAGTATCTTAACAGTGCTGCAGTGATTTAAAGACTGACCTCTAACGAACACTCCGAAAATGCATTTGCTCCCACAACAGTCACTGGATTATTACAAAAAGAGCACTTGTTCCATTCCTGTAGACGCTGCTATATGCTGACGTTCCTATACAGACCTTAATTATGCAGGTCATCTGCTTCTGCTGATTTGCCATGCTGCGAAGGGAGGAATTCTTTTACTACAGAAGTTAAAAGAATACAAACCCCATGCATTTAAAAAACATCCTGCATGCTTTACAATCCAACTGAGAGCTCTGTCTTCAACAGAAATACTGTCACATTTATCAAGTGATGTTAACACTTGAGTGGTTGAAAATAAACCGCTTGAAAGAAATCTCTGGTTACAAGCCCCTACCATATTTTGCTGTTAGTGCAGGCTTTCGTCTACCATTTGAAACGTTTCCTTCTATTTGTTCCAGACATTTCTATCGAGTTGCGGAAGGTTAAGAACTCATCTTTTGAAACATAACAGTAAGATAAACCTTTTTTTTTTTTTTTTTTCGTACTATCTAGAAATCATCCAAAGCTTACCAACCAGTACTTCATGAATTCAGTAAGGCAAGGTAATATTATTCAGAGAGAACTGAAAATCACTCCTTCCACCAAGATGCAACTGCAAAGCATATCCGCTGTCAACTACTGAACAGTGTTTCAGTAAGCGTTCCGTGAACTTCACAGGTAAAATAAGACGAACTTTCATTTGAAAATGCCCAAGTATCATTGAGAAGGAGCAATCAAATGATCAAAATGTAAGATTACCCTACTTACTCAAACTTCTTACAAATGTAATCAGAACTAAGTCACATTCCTACAGTATACAGGGACAGAATTCATCTTAATAGGAATCTGCTGGACATGCCACAAAAGCTCCATCATCATCATCATCATCAACCCCCTTAACAAGCTCAGCTTTTACCAGCAGTCCTACACTCCTGCTCAGCAGCCCCGGCTTTCACAGGGGTTGGGTCAACCCACCGTTCTTGGTGCTATGCACTGCAGGTAATGCCTAGATGTCGTGACATATCTCGCTTTGGAGTAACAGTTCTTTAGACAGGAAAGTTCAGTCTCCAACGTTTCAGCACAATACTCTGGTAAAAAACAGCGTATCATGAGGTAGAATTAAAAAAGTAACACTCAGTGCATATTAACAGGCATCGAATTAAAGTCATAAGCAACCTACCTACCAGTTCAAGGATCTTCTGACAGGAAAAACCAAAACCAGCCATGAGAACGAACAAACAGACCCACCCAACCACTGCTTTTGATTTCACAGGTGCTTCCTCGCCTCGAAAACAAACACAGTTCAAGCCTGTGCAAACAGGAAGATTTCTTCAAAATGTTACCTGTAGTCCCTCCAATGATGTTTAGTAAAACACGAAGATGAGAAAAAAGCAGCCTAGAAATGAGGAGAGAGAGTGCACGTGGAAAAAACCATCACGTCCAGCGCAGGGATGGGGGGAGAACCTAACAACTTCTAGCGGAGGGGCATGCAGAGAAATGTGAGTGTTCACACAGGCACACTGCATTCTGTTTGAAAATTCTGAATTTCAGAACTTCAGGAACAGGAAACCAAACACTTCACTGGACTAACGTCAAGAATGCAGTATCCACGAGTTTTACAACATGCTACTACAGGAGTATTCTGATGGTTTGTGGGTTTTTTCCCCCCCCCCAAACAGCTTGGCCAATTACAAACTCCTTGTAGCGTATCTCCTCTTTTGCATAAAAATCTTGTATTCCACAACTGCCCTCAAAGTTTTCTGCACAATTCACTGCCACTGTTTTAAGTCACAGACAAGGGGAAACCTCCCCTGAACTGTTTCTAACACATCGAAGCTCTGCCCCCAACATAGGTTCAGGTTCACAGGCTTTTACGCGTACACAAAAGGAGCTGGGTGCTAAAGGAAGTGATGTATTTCTAACTGGTCTCAGATACACCTGTGTATTTTTTTCATTCAGTCACTAGGCCCCATTTTTCACGGCTTGGCCGATTAACAAAGTGAAAAAATACCTTTTCATAAATTGCGTTCTTTGCACGCAAAAGTTCCAAAAGCATTCAAAAGGTACAAGTGTGGGAACCTCAGAGTCAGCGTTTTAGAAAATGGGGCATCTCTCTTAATTTACAACTTCGTCTGTCTACTTTCGAGTTCAAGACAATGGGTTCAGCAACAGTGGAATTGCTCACAAGATACCCCATGGAACACTTCAACCTACAAGTTCCTGCCTGAGAAGACCATGGGCATTTATTTCCATTTTAAGCTGAGTGTATTTGCTTAAAAAAAAAAAGAAATAGAAAAAAATTTTTAAAACTTACTCCTCCAGCTGGATGATACCATCACCAACTAATTCTGTTAGAAACCCATGAGAACAGCAAGTTCAGGCCTTCTACCAAACAGCAGGAGTCTTGTCAGCTGCACATACTTGACTACTCGAATGTAATCCTTTAGCAGTCCGTTGCTATAGATGATGAAACCCAATGCAGAAGTAACTAACTAGTCCTCAGATTAGCAAATGCCCAATATTGAAGGCTTCGAATTCCTAAAGAAATTCTCCAAAACAGGGAATAGAAGATTATTTTTTTTTTCTCGTCATGCAGAGGAGCCTTAAGTTTCAATGACTTCACCAACAACCACAGTATGCTACCTATGCAAATTCAAAGTTACAAGAGGATCGTCAGGCTTATGTGTTTCCAGCCATCTCATCTTTATAGGTGTCTTCCTTTTCCCCAAAGTTGCAAAAGGTTTTGTAAGAATCAGCTTTTAAAAAAGCAAGCTCTGTTGAGCTGGAGACAGTGAACACTGAAACAGTACAATCCCTTGTAGGTAAAGTTTCCTGCCGAGTTGAGTGTGTGATTGGTCAGCAAAACCTTAGTGAAATACTGAAAAAAAAAAAAAAATAATAATCTTGGAACACCTAAGCGATGAGAATATTATAAACTGATATGGACATACGAGACTGAAATAACTGCATTTACAAGGTTAGCCATATGAACTGCAGGGCTAAAACTTGGCATTCATACTTCGTTTGTGATTTAATGGTGAACATGAATGTTTTTCACATCTTACCATAAGCCCAGTTAAATCCATATAGATCTTACTGTAGACAGGCGTGCTTTTAATCCAGTCCCAAATTGACAGTACATGTGAAGAAAGGCTTATCTGGTGATACTACAGACACGTCCTAGACAAATTCCTCTCACAGCAACAGTGCAGGTGAGGTGCAGAAGAACAGTCAGGTAGGAGCCAGCCTTAACACCCCCAGAAAATTCTTCAGGGTTAAGTTTCAAATGCAGGATAAAGGTTTACATTATTGATGCGGAAAGCTCCCTACAACAGAAACCATGGTGGTTGAGGAGTCAAACTTGCCCAAGAGAAGCCGAGCAAGGACACCCTCGGCACATGAAACATCCAAACAGTTCGTCTGCGGTCGTTACAGGGCAGAGTCTTCACCCATTCAGCTCCTGCTTCCCTGCCCCAGTCTTTTCCTACTAAATTCTCTGACAAAAAAATGCAGCTACATCTCCATATAGACCACCTCTTCCTTCTGGCAGTAAACACTATATATGCAATCACAGAAAACAGAATTCTTTAACTGCTGCAAAAGCATTACAGAAGGTCGACTCATTTTTCTAGCCAATCACAAACCACCGAATTAATATCTAAATGAAACCAAAACTTTCTTTTCTTTTTGTGACAGAAGCTAATTGTGTTAGTTACGTAGAAAAGCAGCTCGTTACGGAATAATCGCCATATAGTAGTTTCAGCAACAGAAAAAGTGCAAGGAAGCACACATGAGGAAGTTCAGCTCCTTTGGAACACGGAGGTGTCGTACCCAGGGAGCCTGGGTGAGTTTCTGCTGAACTGCTACCCTTGCCCCATCTACATTTCTTTCAAAGAGCCCCTTTCAAGTTGCATTGAAGGAAACTACCAGCAAGTATTATGATACAAACAAACCAGAACAATGACCGGACGACAGAGCATCAGAGGTCTGCTTGGGAGGCTGAAAACAGTGCACGGACTTGTGGATGCAGTATGAGAACGCATACAGTGCTGGGCTGGAAACGCGTTCCGTTGTTGTGTTGAGAGATCATAGTACCTATGACCTTATCTGGGTTTAAGAGATTTCAGAAAGACCACACTTCAACTAAACTGAAGTAAAAAACCACAAACACCTGAAGGTCCTGTTGATGCAATCCGTGCCTAGAACTTTGGCTGATACAGAGAAACACGTCCGCTAAGGCACCCCGAGGCAATCTGACAGTGTGTTGGAGAAAACTTGGTTGTCAGTACCACATCACTGTGAGAGTAGAGGGAACGGATTTCTTTCAGTGGACTAGCTTCTTTGGGCAAACAGTCGACAAGTTCGCTGCAGTGTGCATCAAATCCCAACAAGCGGATCCCAAAACCATGCGGGGATGAAATCATTCGGCCATCAGGACTGAAACAGAGTTCTTTGATGTAACCCCGGCCCACATTGGCTTCTTCAATGCAATGAGTCAATCGCAGGGAACAACGAGGTGAGACAGGGCGCACAGGGGCTCCTTCCTGGAATTCATAGACACAAGTCCACTAAAGGGAGAGGCAGAGAGAGGAACATTGAAAGAAAGGTAAAGCACTGCGAATCCTCGTTCCCTCCCACTGCATGTTCAGTGAGTAATGCAGGAATGTCCTGTAAGTATTGGTTATCTACTCTTTGATAAGCGTGATGCGAAACACTGAAAACAGGCCACTTCCCTTGGCATCTCCTCCGCTTTGAACTAAGCAAAGCGGCTGTCTAGCATCAGAGCTGCTTTTTTAATTAAATGGATGCTAGATACAATATTTTTTAAATTTAGTTTCTATCTGCAAAGAACAAATCCTAATCCTTTGGCCAGGCACCTGCTCTAATTTAGTAAACATTTAAATGAAATCTACAATAAGTAGAACTCAGCCTACTGAAATTTACAACTGAACATTGACACTTTGTGTCCTTTACTTCAAAAGGAAAGAAATCTTCAAACAAGAGGGAAAGGGACTTTTCAGGGAATGTTATGAACAGCTCTGTAACCAGTTTGTTACTTGTGAGACAGCCAGAGACTTCAACGTGTAATCTAATTATCTAATCTCAAACCAAATGCAAAACCAGCTCTATGACAAAGTTTAATCATGTTGAAAGACTCAATTTCAGCCACAAGACAAAAGAAGTGTTCTTAGTTTTGCTTCATGTATTCCACTGAAATAAACACAAAGGGGACAATACTAATAAATATTAACAGAAGGGAGTAAGGCAGACACTAGGACTACGGGAAATTATACCTACATCTATCATCAGTACCACTATAACCCAGTATAATACTTGCATTTTCAAAAAATTTGGTGTTGTATAGTAGTTTACAGAACCAGCATTAAGATTTGTAACAAATCTGCTAGGCTTTCATTCAGTCCTCTACACATCTGTAAGAAGTCACCATAACTAAGACTGCCTTTCCTCTAAAAAAAACCCCACAAATTAAAAAAATAACAACAATCACTCCCCCAAAATACCCAAAACCAAACCAAACCCAACTTACATCAGCTATCAAATTAACTAAACTGATTTTATTATTGGTCAAGCATTCAAAGAATCACTTGTCCTTTTGGAAAACAAGTCTCAAACCTCTGTGTCAGTGTTCTGCACAACTGTCACGCACCGCTAACTTTGAAATAACCCTAGGCAAAAAAAAAAAAAAAAAAAGTGCTTGCAAAAGGACCATCTGGCGGAATCCAGGTGTTCTGAAGGCTCTGGTTGGGCTTTAAGTTCTAAGTGAACTTGAGTTAACCTGGAAGGTGGTACTTCAGAAGTAGGTGCTCCCAAACACAACCTGCTCTCTCAGACTCGGTCTTTTCCGAGTTCAAGTGTCCTATATTTTGGCAGGTACATATTTTTAAGGCATGTATTTGGCAGCACAGGTACGGCCTGAAAACTTTTAAGAGAGCTGTGACCTACATAATATAGTCTGTGAAGGAGCTGGGCAACGGGAGTACTGAATACAGGATACAAAGTCATATGAGGTTATAAAAAAAAAAAAAATTCATCATCTTGATGTGAAATTAATGCACTTGTAAGCAGAAATAACTGACTAGTTTATTCAAATGCAAACGTACCCCCCAAAACAAGGAAATTTCAATATAGCCATATGATTGATATATCTACTCAAAGTACTTAAAAAAAAAAAACCAAACCAAAAACCACCACTGTTTTACCTCCTGGTCATCCGTATTACTTGAGCACCGAAGAAGCGTAGCCCACCCTTTTGGATGTAGCTGTAGTGATGTAATGCAGTTGCCTCGATCTCTTTCTCCAGGAACTTCTGGTGTTAAGACCTCCAAACTATTTCTAGGTGATCCACCTAGCAGAAGGGGAAGGCAACTGTTAAGTCTCAATGAAGTCCATACATCGATCGTCACCCCTCTCATCAGCCTACTGATGACACTTGCATCCGAGTGCTAGAAAAGACAGCACCTTTATAAAAGGATAAATCAAAAGAGCAGTGATATGAACAAGGGAGGCCGATACCAATGAGCTCAGTCTTGCTTTCAAATAGCTTCTACTTTGAAATCTGCCTTCAAAGACCTGCATTAAATCACCTCCTATTGTGAGCTAAGTCAGAGCTAACTTTCCACACACATGCTCTTCATTATCATTAAAAAAAAAAAAAAAAAAGTATCAAGAGTGAGGGTTTTTTGTAAGAACCGCTGGTTCTCAAACTTGTATGATGTCCTTTCCAAATCCTTTCCAAAGTCTGCTCAACCGCATGCAGCTTGCCTCCCTTTTCCCCCCTCACTGCTAGAAAGCTTTTCACAGATAAATCATGCCTGGCATCCAGATAAGGCTCCTCCTTTTGTTAAGTACGTCTGAGTAACTTAACAACCATGAGTAGGTAAAACTTAACATTACACTTATTTTAAATTGCATATGGTTCACAAAGTGTTTACCGATTTGCCAAATTCACATTGATGCTATGAAGGTTTATCCTAGATTCAGAGGAAGCCTGATAAACACGGGGTCATCAGTCTTCATAGGTCTGCCGTGAGGTATGACTTCATTTGTAATTAAAACTTCACATAACAGTCTGTCCACATTTAAGATCTGTTTGCGTGCTATTTTTTTGTTCGTTTTTTTTTGTTGTAAGATCTGTTTGCATGGCCTTTTTCCACGCTATTGGCTCCTCATGGAGAAACTGCAGATACACATGCCCATCATTAAGAGAAACAAAAAGCAAAACATAGCTCTTGTTGGGGATTTTTCGGGGGTTGGAGTGGGGTGTGGGGTTTTTTTTTCCCCTAAAGGTCATTCACACAAACTTTGTTCGAGGAAAAAACGCAAGGAAAAGGGAGCACCTCTAGGTAACAACAATAATGTATGAATATTAAAATAAAGATCCTGTTGCTGTTATCAGATTTCTTGGGATAAAAAACTGATTAGATCCCCAGACTGTGGTGTGCAGCAGTATTTCATTGGTTTAACACAAGTCATAGCAACGCTATTATTTTAAAAGTCACAGAGACAAAAAAGCCGCTTTTCACTATTATGCACTTTTAGATGTAAGTCAAAATCCATGATTTTTTATTTTTTTAATCTTTTCCTACCTTCTCGCTGGGAGGACCGTGACATGTGTTTCTCAGACACTGGACCTGAATCATTTTGGTGACACGGTGAACCAACAGCTCGAGGACCAGAAGAACCTGATGACGTTATGTCTGCAAACAGCATCAGCTACGTGAACAAAACAGCTAAGCACAGCGCGCTTGTGCGCATCCCTCAACCCTCCTCAGAAATGTTAAGTAAAGGGGAAGGGGAAGGCATCTTGTAAAGAAAACAATTTTCAAAGCTCAGTTTATAGGCTAAAATGACCGTGGTCTTTGTGCCTCCTACAAATAAAACTGCCAGCACAACAAACTCTACTGGGGATAAGAGAGGAGCTGCCTTCCTTCCTTCCTTCTTACGCACCATCATCACCAGAGGCTGGGGTATGAATTTTTCCCCAGGCCACTCCCTTTATATCCTGACACCCCAAACGGCAGAGTTTCTGTCTGGATTTTGTTCTGTTACTGCCAGAAAGCAGGAGCAAGCAAGCAGCGAGACTTCAGAGGAGGCGATTCCTCCAGGTCTGGCTGTCAAGGGCAACCACACCGTTACACATCAGTCAGTAGTAGCTGCTGCAGCTCACACCCGCTCAGCCTGCTCAACACCGGCTTCGGGTTTTTCATTACAGGACCAAGGACAGTAGATAAATAAAGCTAGAGACAAAGCTAGTGACAAAATTATAGAGGTTGTAGCCTGTAGCACTGAAGTCCTGCCACCAGAAATCACCCTAGACACTTTACTCAACAGTAGGTGTGTGTGACCCCTGAACAAAAGAGCAGCTACCACGCCAAAGCATTCTTCAGCAGAATCCTTCCAACTCCACCTCTGCCGCCTTTTGCTAGCCAAGAGTATCCCGTAAAACAACCTCTAACACAGAAGCCACCACGGCCTTCCATAAGCATTCACCTGAACTTGAGGTTGTCCTCCTAGCTCTTAAAATTGGGTAGCTGCCAACCTCTAAAGATTTGTTTAGGTCAAGGTCGTGCAAAATCAGAAGATATCCAGAGGAGGTTGAGATCAGCATTTTGGAACAGTCTGGCGTCAGCCTCATTCGCATAAGAAAACGGGTGTGAAAAAACTTCTTGTGGGGACATCCATCTTCCGTGCACCTGGGCAGCGAACAAAAGCAAAAGAAGTGGCTGCAATTAGCTTTGATTCAAGCACCTAATGATGTTCAGAAAGTCCAAGATGCACTAAGCATCCTTCTTCATTCTTTGAGTACTGCTTTACACTACTTAAATCAGATTTTAATGAAACGACACAAGTCACATTTTCATACTAGCACAGCAGCGAAGACAGAACCTTTTCAAAAAGGAAGGACTACGTTTTGGCCCATCAGCAAGAAAAGCTCTCCTTTTAGCTACTGGACTATTACCATATAAAGGTGATCCAAGTTCTCAATAAGGGTTATAAACTAATCTCAGTATTTAAGAACGCGTTAGAGCAACATTCAAAGCAGCAGGCTTTCAGTCTTGTGCAGAAGAACCCTACCCTTTTGTTTGTATTCTAGAAACACAACGGCACGAACACAGCCACGTACCTGTTTGTGTCCCAAATGATCACATTTCCATCAAACCCGGATGTCACTAGTAATCTCGTATTGGTATCATACTCGATGTTCTTAACCCAGCTGGTGTGACCATGTAAAGTGCACACTTTAGTGTTCAGCTTTCTCAAATCCCAAAGTGCTATTGTAGTGTCATCAGAACAGGTCGCAAAGAGTCGATTATCTAGAAACCTGAAAACGGGAGAGAAACACTGTGGCTGCTCAGTGCCTTTTAAATATTCCTACGCAGAAATCTAAGCTATCACAGAAATAAGAGTGATCACACACACACACAAAAAAAAAAAAAAACCCACACAGCAAAATATTTGCCAATAAAACAGTTCAATTAATAACCAGTTATGTGGGATACCAACCAGTAGTACATCTGTAGTAGCCAACAAGTAAACCCACAGAAGCATGGCTGAAGGTTTTTGGGTGGGTTTGTTTTTTTTTTTTTTTTTTATGATTCATGTAAAGATCACACAACCACCAAACCACCAGTGGAACAAATGCTCACACAGAATCTGTGTGGTAACCAAATTAGTTACCCATCTGGAAAATACTCAGGTTTAAACTTACCAAGTCTTTACAAGACACAAACGTCCTAAGGACTGGTCAGCTTTGACACCACTGCATTTCTGCCAGATTCTTTCACTATTACAGACAGGCAGCACCAGAAGACACGGGAATTCCATCATCACTTCAGACTACACAAGATCCTATCAGCTCGTAATTAAGCACACGCTCTTCTTAACTCTCATTTCTACCTACGTATTCTTCCCCTGCTATACTGTAAATCTTCCTCTCTTCTCCACCACAAACATAACTCAAAGGAGGCTTTTAAAATAAAGATCACCTTTTGTTAGTCCTCTACCGCTTTTAAACCTTGCTGCTCTGTATGGCACACATTCCGCTAGCTCAGCCGAAACACACGGTGCCCACGTCTCCCTTAGCAACGCCTGAACACCCCCACCTCTGAGGTGGTCCGTACCACACACGGTTGCCTTGGCATGCGATGTAGTCAGCCCCCAACGAAAGCTCTCACCGGATCTTGTCCCCAAGTGGCACAGGCAGCAGTGGAACCACCTGTCCTGGGAACGCTCAGCACCAGGCTTCTCAGGGCGCTGGTGAGGCAACCCAAAGCCCTGGGCTAACCAGCAGGCTGTTACAGATGACAGGTCTCCCAAAGGCCCTTTCCAAGAAGTCCTCCTGCCACTCTTGTGACGCAGCCACAGCCCTGCACAGATGCCCGGGGCTCACCGCACGTCTGCACCGAGCACACCTCAAAGCTGGCCCTGTGGTTTTCCACGCAGTATTGCTATCTTGGAAACATGTACCAGATTTCAAACCGAACACTGGCCGCTGTTTGCACGTTTCCCTAGAACCGTAACTTCATTCCATCCTTGCTCATCTTTTGCTTTGGAGCCTGTCCACCCCCGCAGTGCCCCAGGAGCATGGCTCGCTGCAGCTGCAGAGCCAGGAGGAGCCATGCAGACCTCCCACATCAAGGAATGTTTGGTACCACCTGGACAACCTCAATGCTCTCCATTAAAAACCAAGGGACCCATCCCTTCTGCCTTTTCTTCCCCCACACTACTACAGTTCATGTGTTTGAAGCAGACACACAAAGTTGGGCTTTTCAAATGTGCGAAACCAGGTACACGTATCAAAGTGCAAGTGCACAGCACTGTTGAGGGTAGAGAATTTCAGATCATCTTTGGAAGTAGCAGCTGCACAAGTGGCACAAGCTACCCAAATTTACCAACTCCTTTAATACAGTTGTACATGTGAGATTTGAGTGGTTTGAGTTGGAATCACAACATTCCTACACGGATCAGGTTAAGTACTTAGCCTGCTCAGGTGGCAATTCTTTACCACGATCATTTCTGGTCTTCAGCCAAAAGTCAATGTATGTATCACTCTTGCCTGGAGTCACATGAAGCAGCCTGACCACCTTCAAATCATTACAGAATGAAAGAATAGCTGATGTGAAAACACTCTATCAGAAAGAAGGGGATAGAAGGGCTAGAATTCAGCACTGAATTTAGAAGTTACTGAAGCAAACACACGACTTTTCAAAAACAGCTACTGAGGACAAGCCTTTGTTTGAAAGCGCACCTAGACAAATTATTTGGTTCAGGGAGAAAAATCACTGGATAGAATTATTTCACAGATCAATGTTTATCATGCTCCATTCCCACTGCAATTTATGCATGCCCTTTTAGGAGGACAAAGCATACTGGTTTAGGTTTGTAATTCATGCCTGAAGAAGGCACTTGGGAAAAAAAAAAAAAAGAGCCCCACCTGACGTAAAAGGGAAAATAAAACCTATCTGAGTAACACCAGAAGCAGCTTCACATGAATGCTAAGGCAAGAACAATCTAGCAGAGACGTGTTGTTACCCCTAGAAACAGCATTTTATCTCTTTAAGACTTGGAACCAGACTACATCATGTAAAAATAGCAACAACCTCAATGAAAAATAACCAACTACAATGGGAAGAATCCCACAGTTCAGATTTTCAGGGCAAGTCAAACAGTACACCTCTTGCCTGTAAAAATCCAACGTTTGCCTTTACCTTGGATGCTACAGGCAACCCTGCTTCACCCACCACAAACAGGTTTTGGAAGAAATTGACTGGGAGGTACAAATGATACTGGACAGCTTTCATATAGGGGATGGCCAAGTAGACTAGGATTCACTTGAAAAACAGCTCCTTTAAGGTGCGTATGACGCTGGCACATAAAACTGACTGGCACGGAGAAAGTAAATAGAGATTATCTTCCTCCTTAAGAAAACAAAAAAACTTAAGAGGGCCTCAAACTAACCTAGCAATTTTTAAAAAAACACTAACAAATACTCCGTGAAACACAGCTGTGCCCCGGAGCTCTGTTACGGGAGAGTTTTAGGTAAGCTCAAAACCTGATCAAATTCAGGTGGAAATACAATGTCTGCTTCAGACGATTACGCACAAATCTGCAGTGACTGTGGCAGAGCAATTACTTGCTTTTAAAAAGAAAAAGAGAGGAGGAAAAATGGAAGTATCTATAGCGAATTGGACAAATCTGGGTAAGAAGCTAAGCTAATTAGGTGTAACTAAACCCAACTGTAAACCATTGTTCAAAGCATATAAGAAGTTTTACTATGTGTTAAGAGGTGTGCTAGCTGTGTGGATCTGGGACCTAGCGTCCATCTCTGTGCAGAGACGCAACAAACAAGTACCTCTGTGTGTGTGGACTGGCTCTTGCAGACTGTGTGAAGTACCCAGATTTGCTGGAAGATGACCACCACATGCTTCCTTGCTGGTAAGTACCTCTGAGGCACCTGCGACAGGGCACAGTGGTAACGGTGTTTGGTTTTTCGGTGCTTATTACAAGGAATTTCTGTAGTGCTACAGTGCCTGGTGTCCTACTCACTAAGCGGAAACAACACTCCAGGTAATGCTGTACTAATCATCTGTTACCAAATACAGCTAACTTCCTTGTAGGCAAGTTTGTAACAACACACAAATGCCGGGGACATGCTGGAAAACAGAAAAAGATGCCAACATCCTACAAAGGCAAAACAAAGCTTTAGGAAGCATTTTAAAGGAAAGCAGAAGAGTTTACTACACATTGCCAGTCTGGTAATTAACAGTAGATCTGAGAGTTATCTGCTTGGAGGTAGTACCGGTATAATTATCAAACTACAGAGAGAAAAGACATTTAAGGACCAAGAACGGATGTACAAAGCCTCACAGACAGCCAAAGTCGAAAGAAAGGTATGAATAAGAGAAAAAAGTGGCAGGAAGTTTCAGTGCTGTTCTCAACCAAGTAATAAGATAAATTTTCAAGACCAGCACAGCTGACTGCAACAGAGAGAGCTAAACAGTCAAGGGGCATGCAGCAGAACTCTCTTTGTAAAACATGACCCAGACTCACTCACTTCAAACCCTAGCAAGAGCAGTATGGATGTAAGGATCAGATACTGAATCAGGGATGTATGAAAATCACAATAAATCCGGTTTGCCTTTGCCTTCCAATCTCTCGGTAACATGGCTTTATTTCGCACCCAGCTTTATCTAAAAACTACGCACGTTTAAAGCACAACCACTGGCATGCAAGACGCGAAAAGCTGTATTTCCTTACAGGAAAGCATGTTCTCAACGTCTCTTCTTCTATTTGTGCCAGCTAGCCCCAGCTTTTACTTCAGCTTTTCTGAAAGAAATCCAACTGATGTAAAACTTCAGCCTCTTGAAAAAGGACAAGCAGTTTCAGGAAAACATCAGTTTCTCTGACAAATGTGTAAAGGCACTGGCACCCCTCATTCAGCTCTTTTGAGAGGAAACGCTCAGATTGCTTCCACAAGTTTTCTTGGGGGATTTTTCGTTTGGGTTTAGGGTTTGGGTTGGGTTGGGTTTTTTGCTTTGAGAATCTGAGTGAAGACAGGCTGCAACATGGTCCACAAGATTAAGAAGTGCCTTAAGTTCACATGTCAAAGTCTATCCTCAGACCCAGAGCAGCTACAAATAATAGAAATTAAAAGGAAAAACACTACATGACAAAAATACTGAAGGTCTGGGTTCCTGTGCTTGCTGATTCCCACTTCATCCTAAGAATCAGACAAAGGATTTAAACCATAAAGACTGAGTTTAAGTTGAATTGAGGAAGCCTTTCCCCTTTCCCAGCTCTTCTATAGCATACCTGTATCTAAAGCAGCCAATCTTTCTTCGGAAATCTCTATGCAACTATGGCAGTTACGCTTACAATTCAAAATACCAGCTGTATTCACATGAATAGCTACAGTCTCAGACTTGCCAAAATCAAACACTACCTGTTACGTTGACTTACTATGTTCACGCAGGGCATTCCAAAGGGCAGGTAAACCAGGTAGTAGTAACTTAACACTCTTCCCGTCCCCAAAACTGCAGCTCCTCCACCAACAAAACCACCTGTCAGCATTATATACCGCCACTTTCAGACTCCTCCTCTTCCCCCTTCCAGCATTTCCCGACCTCCAGTGCCAAAGAGAAGGAAAATGGCACAAAGCACACTGCAACCTAACGGCATCGCAAAACCCACGCTCTCCAAGCAAGTGCCCAACACAAACTTACCACGCTGTTGTAAGAAAAGCATCTATGGCGGAGACAAAATATTCCTTCTGACCTACCTGATGTTATTGACACAGTCCTCATGAGCTTCGGAGAGAGTTTTGATGTGCTTTGAAGATATTGGGTCAAAAAGCAGTACTTCAGTCTGTTCACAAGCAACAGTCAGCACTGACCTGCAGGGTAGCAGAACAAAGCAGAAACATTTGTATTCAGTAAGAGACACGACACCTGTGCGCATCCAGCTACCTCCCTTTCCCTGTCCTCACAGAAACACAGCTTCACCATCAATTAGCTTAGCTTTCTGCTTACGCTGCAGAGAGTTTGCAGCAGTGTTGATATTTTTGTACTGCCTTCTTGCAGATGCCTATTCTCCGGCACCTAACACACAAAACACGCAGAAAATACCACGGTGTTTTATTCCGGAGAACTTAACTTCTCTAACTCCTTTTTGAGAGACCGTGACTCTTCTCCTACCTGGCTGTGGCACAGCTGGTGCATTTGCTGGAAAGACCACATGATCTTTTAATTAACTTTTTTTTTTTAACATGAAAGGTGGTTTTTTTTGTTATGTACTTCACAGATCCAACGATGGCATTATTTAAATCACACACTTAAGTGTGTTTTGGGGTTGTGGGGTTGTTGGTTGGTTTTTTTTTTCAGAAGTTACTTGAGGGAGATTTGCCCCAACACTGCAGTGAGTGCATGAACTCCATGGTTCCTGCCTGGGAAGAAAGAAGAATCAAAGCGCTGGCATGAAAACCTGCTGTGTCACTCATGTGGGGATTATTTGCTTCATGCTGCAGGAAAGAAAAATCATTTAAAAAAAAAAAAAAAAGACAACAGCATCTACTCTGGAATTCTACTGCAGATTTCCCAGACGACTGTGCCCATGCCATGGTATCCTCTGTCCGTTCCCTGGCAACACTTTTTTTTTTTTTTTTTTTTGGGGGGGGGGGGGGGGGGGGAGGGGCACGTGCATAAGCCAACAACCCGCGAGCCACCTTCGGATAACTTACACTCTGTCACTGCGCTAACCCAACATAGGGTAAGAACCCTCTCCCATCTCCCTCCTTTTATCAGCTATGACAATATTTCCCCCCCCTAAGACCTTAACAGACGTCACCCCAGCCACACCACCACTTTTGTAACGAGCAGCCAGCGCCGAAGTCCACCAGCCAGCTTCTCGAGGTTAAAAACATACCGTCTCCTTATCTCCTTCCGTAACACTGCCTTTGACAGCAAATTTAGTTTGGCACCCACCCAAAAGCAGCATAAAGATGACATTCAGACTGTGTATTCAGAAGAAGCGTTTTTAAAGTGAACTGCAAAGCATAGCGTCCTTCCCCAATAATCCAAACTCAAGCAGCTCTGCTGACAGCGTGCATTTTGCTACATCACAGTACGAAGCCAGTAAATGCTAAAGGCAGAAGACCGGTTCAAACATTTCTTCCAAATGCCTAGACTTTCTGCGGCTGAGTCATTTTTTCACTGAAACCTTACATAACAAAGTTTTTAAAAGTTTTTTGAATGAGCAAGAAGTCATGCTATCAGACATTACAAGCTATTAACTACAAAGAAAAAGAGTCTTCTGACAAAAGGTATCGTTTTCTAAATGCAGTAGTGGTGGTGTGCCGGTCAAAGGCAGCAACAGCAGGGCACTGGCATCAGTTTAAATTGGGCGTTAGTAGAGAGTCAGGCTGGGAACATGGCTCATCGTTATCCATGCTTTTTGAGATGGATTTCACAACCACGCTGCCATTACTACTCTTAGGACACAGAACAACCCAGATCAAGACTTAGTACTTTAGTGCATCACCTAATTCACTTGCCAAAACCAGAACAAATTCCAAGAACTACAACTTCAAGGACATTAATTCTTTTAAAGAAAAAAAAAAAGAAAACCCAAACAAAACACCAGCATCTTTTCTTTCCCACACGAAGACCTCTGTGTATCCATTTAAAGGTTTTCTCAGAGGAAAAAAAACCAGGACTTTGTCCAGAATACACGTTATTTGTGAATGAGTCCAGAGAGATCTCTGCAGAGCATTCACAGGGGTCCCAACAAGCACAGAAAACACCAACTTCGCAGCATGGGCAGCCTGTCTGGCTTTGCACCAGCCTCTCCCGGGCTGTTGACACATACTGGGTTCACGTACATTGAAGAAGTCCAAGTACGGTGACAGTGAACGGTGGCCTGCTAAACTAGTG
Source organism: Falco peregrinus (assembly GCF_023634155.1). Lineage (NCBI taxonomy): Eukaryota > Metazoa > Chordata > Aves > Falconiformes > Falconidae > Falco > Falco peregrinus. The sequence continues at coordinate 503,643 of NC_073739.1, read as the reverse complement.
AAGCTGACCTCCAGGAAAGCTGAGAAGTTCCTCTGACCAGTACAGCAGTGTTAAGGCAAGAGGGCAGCCACCTGCTGTCCACAAAGTCAGCGCTTGAGGAGCAGCATCCCAAGGGCAGGCTGGACCTAACCGGCAGCACTCACCCAGCCGAAAGGCCAGACTCCCGGCGTGGCCCAAGAACAGTGCTTTGAGGAGCCAGAAGCCAACAGAAGGGGCAAGGAACAACGATGCAGCACCAACAACCACAGCTGGTTCCCCTGAGAGAGGCTCCAGGGAGACCAGAAGTCTCCATCGCACAGGACGGGTCTGACCAGGTCTTGTGACTGCTCCAAGCCAAGCCTAACCAGCAAAGGCTCATGCAGAAGCGAGCATGGTTTGGGCTGTTTCACTTATTGAAATATTAAAGTAAAGGTATTAAAGGCGACTGAGGTTCAGTGTCATGGCCCCAACCTACGCCCAACACCACTTGCAGCCTCCTGGGCCAAGCCCTGCAGCCACGCAAAACGCCAGGTCTGCGGACGCGTTCCTTCGGCAGCAGAACTTTTTTGCTGGGCTCGTTTTCGGCCAGGGAAGGTCCCTGCTTCAGCTCACCATACAGCCTCACAAGCATCAGGCACAAGGGGGGGGGGGGCAGGCAGAACCCAAAAATCGCCCTTTTTGCCAGAAACACGCACAAATAACCTTAAAGCGCAGCCCAGGTGTACTGCTACTACAGCTGACGATTCCCACACCAGTACGGAACATCCGCCTGCGGGGTATTCTTGCAATTCAGTCACCGTGGCTAAGCCAGCAGAGCAATCCCACCCAGCTTCTTTGTGCCGCCAAGTACAGCGGCCAGGACCCCGGCGCCCTGCCAACCTTAAGCACACACACGGCTGGGGAATCTACAAAATAAATGGTTTTCCAGCAACAGTCACCTGGGAATGGTTTTGATTGTTTCCGGAGCTTAAACTTTATCCTCTTGAGAAAAAGAGAGGAACAAATAAGGAGTTGAACCTCAGATTTACAGCACAACCATGGCAAAACCATCACCAGTTCAGGTGCTCCTGGAAACCAGAGCTCTGTCTTGATGAAAATTCACTGAAAATAGAAAAAGCAGACCAGCCAGCGAGGGTGACAAAGATTTTAATTCTGGCTTATCCACACCGTGAGACCACCCCAGGCTGCAAGAAAACGTCAGCTACAAGCACAGCGTGCGCCAGAAGGGATGCCAGCATCTCCTGCCCAGCTGGCTGGGCCCCGAGCCGGGGCGCCAGGGCTTGCTCGGCTCCGGCCGAACCCGGCCGCCGCCCGCTGCCGCCGGTACAGCCGCGTACCGCAACGCGGGAGCCCTCGGTGCGTAACCACGTCCCGCGCCCGGCAGCGCCCGGGGCGGCCCGACAGGCTCCCGCCGCCCTAAAGCCACGGTGCCCCAGCCCGGCTCTCCGCCCTGCGCCTCGGCCGCGGCCTCCGCTCCTGCGGGCAGGGCCGCGGAGGCGCCGGCGCACCCCCGGGCAGCGGGCCCAGGCCGCGGCCTCCGCCCCGGGCCCCCCCACCCCACCCCGGGGCCTCCCGCGGAGCCCGGCCGGGCGGGTGCGTGCACCCCGCCGCTCGCTCTGCCCGGGACGGCGGGGCCCGGGGCAGCCCCACGCGCGGCCCGTACCCGTCGGGCGAGTACTCCAGGTTGAAGACGGCGCCGTGCGTGCGGGTGCTGAGGTACACGGAGTCGGCGGGCTGGATGGAGCCGTACAGCCCGGTCATGGCGCGGAAGGTATCCCGCGCCGGGTCCACGGCGGCGCTGCGGCCCAGGCAGCGCCCGCGCAGCCAGCCGAACAGCCCGCCGCCGGGGGCGGGCCGCGGGGGGGCGGCCGGCGGCTCCATGCCGGCGGGCGAGCCGGGCCCCGGGACGGCCGGGCCGCTGGCCCCTGCCCGGGGGACCTTCGCCTCCGCGCTCATCGCGCCGCCCGCCGCCCTCCGCCCTGCCGGCCGCCCCGCGCCTGCGCGCCGCCCCACGTGACCGCGGCGGGGCCGCGTCTTCCGGGAGCCGCCGCCGCCGCGCCCGGCCGGAGCGCCCGTCCCTCCGCCGGGGAAGCGACGCGGGGCACCGGGTCGGCGCGAGCCCAGACACGCGTCACCCGCCGAGCGCCCGGACCGCGGCCTCCCCGAGCACGGCAGCGGAGCCGCCGGTTATCCCGGGAGTCTCGCCGGGCGCAGCGGGGAGGGAAGGCGCCTGGCGCTGCCCCTGTCACCCGTCTACGCGGTCCGAAACATGCCGCGCTCGGTGCGGCGGTGCGAGCCCGGTGCGGAGTGCGAGCCCGGTCCGTCCGTCGGGGCGCGGGCACCGGGAGCGCCGCCGGGCGTGCCGTGCTGCCCATCGCGTGGGCTCCGGGCTTTGCGCGCAGTCGATGCAACGAGCTATGCGATCGGACGCGGCAGAAAAGGCAGTTCTGGTGCCTGTGCGCCCCGCCCCCCCCCCCGGCGTTCTCACGGCCGATACCGTGGCTCTCCAGCTCCTGGCGATGCTCTTCGGTGATGGCAGCTCGAGAGACTGCAAGAGCGAACTCCAGCGCTGGCCAGCTCCCAGTATACAATGGTCTGTGAGAAGACACAACCCAGAGGTAGCACAGACAGCCCCAGTAAACAAGTCTTAACTGGCTGACCACCTTTTATGCTCCGCAAACCAAAGAGATGGCAGTACGTCTTCCTCGGCACCCAAACCAGATGGCCCGGCTATCATCGATCAAAAGACTCCTCTGTTTTACCGCCATTCTCATCTTGGGGACTCTGGCGGTTTCGCTGAGCAAGCCATGGAGGAGTTTTTGAAACACAACCCAACCCTTCCGGGATGCTGGTAGCAAGTTCCTCCACAGACCAGATCAAAATGGCAAAGGACGCAGGCAGCAGGATGAATGCTATGCAGGTCAACAGTCCCTCCCCACATCCTCCTCAGAAGGTGGATGAAGATACACAGGTCCTCACCTCGAGGTCCTCCCCCACCCCAGCTACTGGTTTGGTTGCTCACCAGTAATGCTACTAAGCCAGGTATTGAGTTAGGGCTCCAGACACGTCAGGATTGCTGGGCACCACGTAGACTTTAAGGAGCAAAACTTCAGGTAAAAAAAGACATGAGAGGGTCATTCCCACCTCCCAAAGGACCACGCAAAGGAGGTGGGGTGCAGTTACTTTTTGAAGGTCCCTTCCAACCCAAACCAGTGTTTCTATGATCATCCATGTAACCAATTCATCTGGGTGGCTGCTTGTGAGGTACCTAATTATGATGAGAGACATGAGATCTGGCCAACAGGAAGACAACAGTTCTGCATAACAGGAAAATTCAGAGGACCAAAATTGCTTGCTCACCGAGTAGGAAGCTGGGTTGGTACGTGTACATCTCAGAGGCAGATGGCTAGGAAGGGTGTCGTCTGTTCTTCCCCTTGCTTTATTGTTACTTTTACGGAAAAGCGCAGTGTTTAAAAGCTGCTAAGCAAGTTTCAGGCAAGTAAACTATTGGTAGCTTTTGAAGGCAGAAAGAAACAACCAAAAAGAACAGGGAGGGACCCTAGGACTGAGGCTTTGCGAACCTCTAGTGACCACTAGGTAGGCAAACCGTAACTTCTACAGGAGCATCTAGCCCAGTGACTGCTCTAAAGAAGCTGTGGAAAAGGTGGCTGTGCCTTGCTATACTCAGAATCAATCCCAACCCATTTTCACAAACAGCTTCACAACAGCGCTGAGGGTCTGAGGAACTTACCTGGCTGCATATCAGCACTCATGCTCTTTGCCTTTTTTTAAGATAGGTAGCAGCAGGGTTTCTTCAAAACTACATTTCACAGGGAAGATCAGGGTCCCTCCTGCTCCCCATAAAAGCTACTGCTTTACTGGACTTTGAAAACATTTTCATAAAACCAGTGTCTTTTAAGAGCATAAACCTCCTGGCTAAAGAGGAGTCACAAGAAGAGATCTTCTTGCTCTGGTTCAGTGCCAGAAGGTAGCAATGCTGCAAACGGTACAGGAGAGATGCTGAAGAGGGCGGGATCCAAAACAGTCCTACTCTTCAAGTCAAACAAAAAAAAAGGTATGGGAATGAGAAGGGAAAACCAGACCCTCATACAGCTAGGGGCATGGCTTCATGCCAGCAGCACAAGCGGAGCAGAAAGCTTCACACAGAGACTGCACGTATGATGTGGGAGAGGCATAAGGCCGCGCTCCTAGTGAGCCCCCAGAACCTGCCGAGACCCTCCTCCCAAGCTCTCATCTCCCATAAGCCGGAGGAGCAGCCTACACGCGCCAGCTTAGTTGACAAAAATCTAGCTTTTACCAACGTACCTGCAGAGCAAAAGCAACGACAACAGGCCCCGTCGGTGACCTACCCAGCAGGAAACATGAAGGAGGAACAGGCAGTCCTCAGGCTGCGTTTTCCCCGCAGGCTGGAGAGCCACGCGGAGTTCCCTACAGCCGGCTCGCCCTCATCTCCACGCTGGGCACGCAGAGGCTGCCTGCCTGCTGCACAGGCATCCCAGCACACAGCAAGCACTTCATTCCTCTCCCTGCTGCTGCAGGGTGCAGGCACCTCTGCCTCCAGGCTCCCCAGTGCAGCTGTATTAGATCCGGCCGAGCCCCCCTCGCAGCCCTCGGTGCTGTGCTTGTGTTGGTAGCTAGAAAGGTGGTGAGAACACACTAGTGTTTCGGCTGCCGCTGAGCAGTATTCGCACGGCATCAAGGCTGTGTCTCCAACCTTACCCACCCACACACACCTCTCACCGGTAGGCTGAGAGTGGGCAGGATCTTGGGAAGGGACACAGCCAGGACAGCTGATCCAAAGTGACATTCCATACCATATGATGTCTGCTCAGATATAAAAGCTAAGAGAAAGGAGGAGGAAAGGGCGGGGGGGGAGGGGGAAACCTTGCTACTTGCACTGTTTGTATTCCAGAGCAACTGCTACGGGTACAGAAGCCCTGCTTCCCTGAACATCACCTGCTGATGGGGAAGTAGAGAATAACATCTTTTGGGTTTTTTATTTTTCCGCTTCTGCATGCGCAACTTTTGCCATTGCTTCATTAAACAGCCTTTATCATGACCCACAATTATTTTTCTATCTTATTTGCTCCCCCTCTTCCCTGTTCTGCTGAGGAGGGGCACGATAGAAGAGCGTGGCGAGCACGTGGCATCCAGCCAAGGTCAACCCACCACAGCAGCGCATCACGTGCTAGAGGGCACAGCCTTCCTCACACAAATTTTTCACACTGCTTTGCAGGCAGCTCATCACCAAGAACTGTTGGGAAGGCAGGCAGGCTCAGCAAGGACCTGCCCCTCCCTCGGGAGCTGTTTTACACTGGGCCCTTGGCTGTGACCCAACTTGAGCCACGCTGTGGCTGCAGTGCCTGGCTGCATAACCCTGCTGGGTCTGGAACCTGACTGACACCCTCGCAAGCCAATTTTCTGGCTTGATCTTGGATCTTGCCTTGTCCCTATGGACTTGCCTGGGAAATCTGGCTGACCCTGGTCACCACCACCAGATTTGCCCTGTTCCAGTAATACGAGGCCACAGCCTTTCCCATGAAACCAGTGCCTCTGTCTGCACCCTTCCAGCACACTCGGTTCTTGGCTCATCTTCCCTTAGGCAGCAGCCTTTCCTTTCTTTGTTGTGACACAGAGCACGGTGCAGCGAGGCAGCAGAGCTCGGCTTAAGAGCTGCTTTTTAACCACAAGCTAAAAAGCATGAAGCTGAAAGCAATACAAGCGAAGCCAGAAGCAGCTGTGCAGTTCCAGCCTCTGCCAGCTGTTATTATGGGCTAGGAGAAGCCACAGTGAGGCAATACATCTGAGGATGTCAGAAATGTCGCTTCTAGCAACTTTTCACATCTACAAAGGGAAGGGCAGTTTTGAGGTGGTTGTATGGTTTATCTGTGTTACTGTTCATAATGGCATTGTAATAAGGAAAAAAAAAAAAAGCCCCAAATTCAGCAGGTCAGTGAGACATGGCTCAGAGACATTGGGCAGAAATCCAGTCTGTTCAAGGAAAAAAGTCAAGACTTGTAACTTAACACAGAACACAGAGGGCAACATTAATGCACGAGGCTTAGAGAACAATCTGTTAGCACAGCACTGCCGGGGACTCTCTGCAGTCGCATTCTCTTGCCCTTTGAGCCCATTTATACACACAGCTGAACACATAATAATGCGGTTCCTCATTAGGTGTTGCTGCAGTTCCATAGCAGGTCTGATTGCCCTGCTCACTTCATCCACAGCAGTAACGACCGCGGTCACACTGGCAAGCTCCTTTCCAAACTGAGAGGCCGTCTCCATTTGGTCTCCCTGCACAGAGGCTGCTGTGCCCATTTCACCATCCTAAACAGTCTGTAGCTCTCCTCTTCCCTCCAAGCTTACAGGAGGCAAGACAAGGCTGACCCAATCTCAACAGCACACCATTCGAGGTGCCAGCGCAAAGTGGATGCATATGCTGGCGCAATGATGCTGCTCTACATCTCTCTGGCTGCTCTGCCCCCGATAACTGCCACCTCTGTGATGACATGCGAGGCTGCCTTTTCCTGAGCATCACTTGCTGCCTCTCACATGCAGGATCAGCCAACGCAGTGCCCACCTGTGCCTGGATCCCAGCAGTTGGCAGGGTTCAGCCTCAGTGCCTGGCTGCCCACTGCTGTTCTGAACGGTTTAGGTTCTCTGTGGCTGTGGTAACTGCCCACAGACTCCATCAGCGTACTTGCTGCTGTTCTTCAGGGTGTTTATGGAAAAGGGGAGTAACCCAGGTGTCACAAACCCTTCTGGCAACCTCCCTCCACTGCCACACAATTGCCTGTGCCTTCCTCCTGTCTCACCCATCTGTTTACTGTTAGTTAATCAGGGGGAGGCTCTTCTGTCTTCCTCCACAACCTATAAGTTTCATAGAATCGTAGAAACATTTGGGTTGGAAAAGACCTTGAAGATCATCAGGTCCAACCATTAACCCAGGACTGCCAAGTCCGTCACTAAACCATGCATCTGTGCAGGGTTTTTTTGAACAACTTCTAGGAACGGTGATTACACCACCTCCCTAGGCAAACAGGCACCGAGGAACTAGACTGGCAGCACCGTTTGGATACCTAAGTCTGCTAGGTTGGTTTGATCCTACACAGAGGTCTTTGCTGACCCCTCCAGCGCACAGACACACGGGGCTCTGCACCACAGCAAGTGACATTTGAGCTGACTCCTGCCCTGTACATCACATTTACCCTCAAGTCTGCCGACTCCTTCCCTTATCCTGCAAGCTTCACCGGTGCCACTGCAACTGTAGCAGAGCAGAGATTCAACAGGCTGGCAGAAAGCATAGGGAGGGATGGACCAGCACTCCCCTGACGGGAAGCTCTTGGAAGAGAGAAGTCCCTACGGAGCTGTGGCTGGTGGAGTGTTTTCACAATCAGGAGGGATGGTGTGGTATTCCTTCTCAACAACAGCAGGGAAGGAGAGACTTGTCCAATTCTCTCTTTTTTCCCCTTATACAGAGTTCTGCATTAGGTTTTACTGTTCTGCCACTGCGCAGCCCATTTGGCTTTGGAGAAACAAAATCAAAGCTCAAAAGCAGAAACACCCCCAAGCCTTTTAATATTGTCATCAACACATCTCCTGCCAGTTTTTTTCTCCATTAAAAATGTTAAAAAGTACTCCTAGTAGTGTCTCAAGGAGATACAGATGCTCTCTCAGAAAAACAAATACACATCAGTGCACCAGCTAAAGCCCATGCACAAGATGCCATCTGAAACAACCCACTAGTCCCGTGGAACCAGGCAGAGTCACAATCTTGTCAACACTCTGCAGGATTTCCAATAAAATCCCCATCCCATAGACTGGAAGGAGCTTTGCAAGGAGGGCTGCTCACCTCAATGTCAGGTTTTTGTTAGACCTAACGGGACCAAAACTGCTCTCTTAGGGCGTGTGACCTACTCAAACTCTCGACCCTTTCCGCTGACAGAATCTTGCGGCAGAAATCTTTTCACCTGAATTTCTGCTTCCTCTATGAGCTCCACAATTCATACGGCGTGCCCTTCTTATTGGGTACTGTGTACTGGGCAACAAGCCTTGCAGCGTTCTCATCCTTGGTGCCGTATGCCACCTGGGACCACCTCCATGCCCCCCCTGAGGCTAGGGGAGGCTGAAGCTGGGGAGAAAGGACAGAAGAAAGTTTGTTATTTGGAAGGGCACATATCATTTCTGCAGCCTGGGAAGGGAGGACTTTTCCTCAGCCACTTCTGCTGAGTCCACAAGACTTGGGGGCACCTCCACCACCGTAAGCGACTTGCTGCTCCATTAGCAGGGCAGTGGGTGCTCTAGGAAAGGAAACCCATGTCCCATTCCTGGCTGTAGTCCTGCTGTGGTTTAATCCTAGCCAGCAAGTAAGCACCACCCAGCTGCTCACTCACTCTCCCACCTCCTGCCAGTGGGAAGAGGAGGAGAATTGGGGGGGAAAAAAGGTGAAATTCTTTTCACAGCACTCTCCAAACTATCAAGCTGCAACAAGGTCTTTTACCATCTCATACCAACATACTCTTCATGCTACTCACTCTACTGCCTTCTCCTAGTCTCTCTCATCCAGGGCCCATTCTCTCTGCTTCTTCCTCAGCTGCTCTCTCTTCATTTGCTCTCAACCACTTAACAGAACCAGCCACACCTGCACCTTACCTACATCGGCCAACCCACCGCCCCTGAAGCCAACCCACAGTTGTATATTATCAATGTTAATTAACCCAGCTTCCCTCCTCTACAAAATTTGAGGTTTGGGATAAGACAATTTAATAATTGAAATACAATAACAATGATGCTGATGATGATGACAAGGAAAAAAAGCCCCAGGTGATGCAGAATACAATTGCTCACCACTCGCTGACCGATGCCCAGCCAACCACTGAGCGGCAATCTGCTGGCCCTGGCCAACACAACACACACACACACAGATCCAGTTTATATACCGAGCATGATGCTCTGTGGTGTGGAATAGCCCTTTTGGCTAGTTCAGGGCAGCTGTCCTGGTCCTGCTCTGTCCTGGCTTCTTGTGCCCCTCCAGCCTTCTCGCTGGCAGGGCCCTAGAAACTGAAAAGTACTTGACTCAATATGAACATTTCTTAGCAACAGCTAAAAACATCACAGTGTTATCAACATTGTTCTCATCGTCTATCCAAAACACCGCACTGCAGCAGCTACTAGGAAGAAAATCAACTCTACCGAAGCTGCTGTGTGGGCATGCAGCAAGCATCACATCGCCTTGCCCCCCTCCTATGCACCATCTCAGCTGCAGGCCATGGGCTGCTGCTCCTTGCTGTCCTCACTGGCCATGAACCAGCCCGTCTCCACCAATGCTGAACCCGTGGCATCTCTCAATCTTAAAAGGTGTTTCCCCCTAGTCTGCATACCGCAACATCACAAGGACATCCAGCAGTGTCCCTAACAGATCTTCCACAAAAGGGCATGAAGAATAAATGAAAGGCCTTTTTGGTTTTCTGCCAAACAGCCTTCTTCCAGCCAGAGGTGCCTTTCCTCCTGCGGAACAATCGATGACACCAGAATCAGGCCTTCTGGAGGCCTGAAGCAGACAGCACGGTTACACTGGAACCACTGGAAAGGGTTTGGTACCAGCAGGACTGTATCACCCTTTGTAATACCGTTAAGAAGGTGTGGTCTTGCAGTCTCTAGGCTACAGGCCTTGTTAGCTCTTCAGCTGTGTTGTAAAGGGCTTGACGAAAGCAGCCACATCTCATAGATGGTTGTGCAGCTGGTGCGGGCATGGCAGTAGGGTTTGAAAGGCATCTTGAGCATCTTCCCAGCTCCCTGGAATGCACTGCAGCAGTTCTGAATGTTCCCAGGAACACTGCATGATCACCAGTCACCCCACCACCGCATGCTGTCCCCTACAATTTTGAGGCGAAAACCAAACCTGTTGGATCGCATATTCTCTGAGTGGTTTTGCTTGGCATGTATTTGGATTCTGGCTTGAAATGCCAACATACTACTGCAGCATAAATGACTAACCACGATAACCAGGGCAGAGAGACCTCAGCTTGCTGTTACGAGGAAGGAAGATGCTGAAACAGCTGTACATACTGTACCAGAACATATCCAGGTGCTGCCTATGAAAATGATAAGAAAAACACTAAAAGCATCTCAGAAATGAAACTTTCTGAGGATAAATGCAAAAATACACTGAGGTGCAACAAGTAGCTTTAGGCCCATTGAAAGCAAGGACTCCCATCGTGTAACGGTCAGCCACACATCTGGTTCAACACCAGAAGGGCCTGGTGGTTGGTTTTTTTTCCATCAGTGGAAGAAAAAAATCCGGGACTGGAGGACGCGGGGTGCGTGACATGGGGAGCTGCTTCGCAGAGGGATGGCGCACAGGTACCCAACAAATTTACCCTCCGTTTGTGATGGCATGCAGTGCCCTGAGCGAGAAGGAGAAACCACCTGTCCTGGCTTTGGCTGGAATAAAGTTAATTTTCTTCCTAGCAGCCCCTGCAGTGCCGTGTTTTGGATTGAGTAGGATAACAACGCTGATAACACACTGACGTTTAGTTGTTGCTGAGAACTTTTTCTATTGTCAAGGACTTCTCAGTTTCTGGGGCCCTGCCAGCGAGGGGGGGGGGGGGGGGACGACACACAGCCAGGACAGGTGACCCCAGCTGGCCAGAGGGCCAGTCCGCAGAACACCACGCTCTGTATATAAGGGACGTTCGGAGTGACAGCGTTTGTCCCCCCCCAAATCCCTGTTCCCGGCGATGGCTGAACACCCACCACCGCGGACAGGTGCACGGGGTTCCGCCCGCCGCGGGTTCCGCCCGCCGCGGGTTCCGCCCGCCGCGGGTTCCGCCCGCCGCGGGTTCCGCCCGCCGCGGGTTCCGCCCGCCGCGGGTTCCGCCCGCCGCGGGTTCCGCCCGCCGCGGGTTCCGCCCGCCGCGGGTTCCTGACGTGCGGAATCGAACTCTACCGCTCAAGGAGTTACAAAGCAGGTATGTTTATTGCGGCGCTGAGTGCAAGGGCGGTCGCTCCTCCTCACTTGCACACCGTTTCAACAAGCAGCCCCATATTTATTATACAAAGTCAGGCATATACAGAAAGGTTTCCGAACATTCAGAATCCCCCTCTGGCGCCTCTTCAAGATGTATTTTCCAACTCCTTGGGCAGTTCCCTGAAGTTCCTGTTTATCTTTGCATACATTAATTATGCAGACATTAATGCTTGGTCCTTCCTTATTGTCCACTCTGAACACTCAAGCTAATACGTGCCCACGGGGCCGGTTTTAATCTGTATCACCACGATCCCCCGCCGGGGGATCCATCCTCTTTGGGGTGGGGGCCGTTGGAGAAAAGGACGAACTTTTCCCCTGGTTTGTTTTCTTTCAGCAGTTAGCATGCCCTAGTCAGACGGCTCCTTATTGACATTCTTGTGGAGCTCATCTCCATCGGTACTAACTGTCCCTTCGCCAAGCGCTGAGCTCCTGCCCTTCGCTCTTCCTCTGGGGCTGATGTTTCTGTTACCTGTGCAGCTTCTGCCTGCTGCAGCGCTCTACGTTTGTCACTGTCCCCACCCTCCCCTCCGCGGCACCGGGAGGGGCGAGCCGCGGTGGCCCCGAGGGGACGTGGCCAGCGAGCTCCTCCCCCCCGCCCCGGAAGCGGAAGCGGAAGCGGCGCCGATGGCGGGCGGCGGGAGCGATGAGGAAGCGGCGCCGATGGCGGGCGGCGGGAGCTGGCTTGAGGCGGAGGCGGCCTGCGAGGCCCTCCGCTTGCTGCGTATCGAGCCGTCGGCCGTCGGGCCCGACGCGGGGCGGGTGGGCGGCGCGGCGCGGTGCTCGGTAAGTGCCCCCGGGACGGGACGCGGCGCGGGCTCGGCGGCGGTAGGCCCGCAGGCCTGAGGCCCCGCTGACGCCCTCAGAGGAACGTGCTGCGGAAGCGGAGGCGCTGGGAGCGGGTGCTGGCGGCCAAGAGGATGAAGCGGCGGCAGGAGCGGGAGAGGAGCCGGGCTCGGCGGGCCCAGGGGGCAGGTGAGCGGCAGGGCGGCACGGAGCGGCCCCGCCGAGGGGCCCCGGGCCGTGGGCCGACGTGGGGCCTGGCTGCCTTCGGTGCTCTGCCTCCCAGGGGCTGCCCTCCGGGACGGTGGGAAGGTGCCGGCCACCCTCGCAAAGGAACGGCTTCTGCAGGCCCGGGCGGCGGGGCCCCGGCTTTGCGTGGACCTCGGCGTGGCCGATCGCATGACAGAGAAGGTACGAGGGTCCTGCTGTTACCGAAATCTCGGAACAAAGAATTTACCGACACCGATGTGATGTAGATAAGCAGACACTTCTTTATTGACGGTCGGGTGCGTGAGCGACTCCTCTCACGATCAACGCACACCAAGCTTCAGAATCAGACACCATATAGAGAATGTATTCATTAAGTATTCATGCATAATCATGGTATTTCCTGAAAATCATTAACATACCCTCCTCCCGTCTCTGGTTCTGCGCAGTAAAGGTTAGAAAGGTCCAGAAATGGGTCTGGGGTACGATTTGGGTAGGTGGTATATGAGTCGGTGGTCGCGATCTCCCCCTGCCAGAATTGCCTTTTACTAAAGTTCACGGTTTCTTGGCAGGTAACTACAAGCTGTTCCAGTCGACTCCCCCCACTTCCCATTAATTCTGTATTCTGACATTTCAATACACTTTCTACATACAGAAGACTAGTCAAATGCAAAGAAATCCTCTCCCCAGTCTACCTGTAAATACTGTATCCAATTATCTTCAATCGTCTTGAATCTTAAGTCTGTTATCTACGTTCTAATCATTCCTACTAGGTGATTCTGACCTATGCTTTTGGCCTTGCTGCAGGGCTGTACAGAGGATTTCATAGCAGCTTTTGCTGTGCAAGTACAAGTTTCATTAAAATATATTTCTTATTCCAAATGATTTTATAAAATCAAATAAAGTCAATTAATTCTAACTTATTAGCAGATCTGGAACACTGCCTGCAGTGCCCTCCTGCCCCAGTGCTGCCTGCTGGCCTGGCAGGTCCTCAGGAGATGCCGGGGACGTGCCCCATCGCAACCTTGACACGGCCTGGCAGCTGTGCTTCTCCTCTGTCCGTCCCTCTATGGAAGGTGTCTAAGGGGGTGGAGGAGGTGGCTGGGGCCGCTTGCTGGCTTGTTCAAGCTGTGCTAAGAATCCCTCCAGCTCACCTGCAGCCGGGGTGTGTTAGAGAACATGCAACAGCTTTTCTGGGTGCAGCCCCTGCGGGGGATGCTGGCCCGTCCAGCCTCTGCCTGTCCCTCGACCCCCGGGCCTGCCCACGTGCTGCCTGGTCTCCAGCACGGGCTGGCTGCACACCCAGCTCTCGGGGGGCTTCCCCAAGCTGTGCTCCCCACAAACAGCCTTTTCAGATCTTAGTAACCAGCCGGTGACACAAGCGTTGCAGACATCTGCAGACCCTGAATGCAACTTTTGTTGGTTGTGTTACCCCTTTGCTCCTAGACTTGTGAGTCATTGTGCTTGTTATTTGTTGGAAGGAAACAAGCCGCCTCGCATCCCAGATCAGGAGACTCTACGGGGCAAACAGGCGGGCCAAGAAGCCGTTTTGGCTCTGTCTGACAGAGTTCGTGGTGGGTTCGTTGATCTACAAGGAGTGTCTTCGCATGAACGACGGCTTCTCCAGTTACTTGGTAAGGGTCTCTGGCCACAGTGGTTTCCAGGTTTGTAGCACCCCATAGCCACGGTGGTTGCCCTCAGTTTTGGTCCGAGACAGGCTGCGGTGGGCTGGAACGAGAGCTGGGGGTGGCGTGGGAATGCAGCTCGGTGACAGGGGTTAAGGTCAGGTCTTCTTGCCCTTAGACAATGTCACAGCAGCGACATTGAGCCGTGTGTTCTACAGCACTTGTGGGCCTGCACCTGGTAACGGTGAGGGGAGAAAAACACCTGAAGTGGAGATTCCTGAATCTCTTTAAGAATTCAGATCTCATTTAAAGTTAGGTAATTACTGCTGCTCTCCCTTCCTCAAGCCACATTTAGGGATTTTGATGAGAAGAGAATTTAATGGATTTTGAGGGATATATTGTTCAGTGCTCATACAGAAACATTTTCCAATTTAAAAAAAAAATAAAAAAACAAACCCAAACTCTTATCTGTAGGAGTTCAAACACCTAAGTCGGTAGTGTCAAGTTCTGGTACGTTTGTGTCTGAGAATAGGTTTTGCTCTGAGAGATGGACTTGGGGCAAATGGCCTGCTTTTCTCCCTGTCTTGCATTTTTCAGATGGATACAACTCAAGAAAGTTACCTGGACCTATTTCCTTTAGATGCGATTGTTTATCTCACTCCTGACTCCGACAATGGTAAATATTTTACATGCTTTAGGCACAGAGGAACTGGGGAAAGATGTTGATTTTTAAGCTTTTCTTCTTAAGACTGTTTCATACTTCAGGTGATTCGATTCCAAGCATTTGCTGTCTCAAATTGCAAGACGTACCCTGTACTTGTATCTGATGCTAAACCTATTCCTGTTTCCATCTGCTGTGACAGGGGATGAGGTTTTGACTCAGGGTTGTGTGTGATCTGCAGCAGACTGAACTTAAAACCTGTGTGTAGACCCACTGCCGTTTGTAATGCTACGAAGGGGCGAAGTGGAGATGCTGGGGCAGTTTTGGATACAGTCTAAATGACATCTTTCTCTGAAATAATGCAGCAGCTACAACGTTCCCTTGATTGCTTCATTTGCTGCTCTGTGTGTGTTCTCCTCTTCCTCCATTTCTGACTGCCCATATATTTCTGGGGATGTAGATCCCTTTCTTGTTTGATGCAAATGCCTTACTCTGATAAAGAATCTGTTAAGGGTTGGGAAATGTTTTAGGAGGTGAGTGGGAGGCGCCTGCAGGCTGCTTGGGATCAGATGGACACATCAGCCACATCTCAGAACTGACAGTGGTTAAGGGGAACAACGTGTGATATCTCTGGTGCTTTGTGCTTTCAGCCTGAGTCTGATCTCCCCCTTCAGTCAGCCTGCCTGCAGTTCAGGCGGACCCTTCCGTCTCTGAAGCTTCACACTCCTGCACAGCCTGAGGCTACAGGGTGAAGGGCAGCTCTGTCCACAGCATTCTCATGGAAGTGGAGTCTTGCTCAGAGAAGGGTGTAATGCAGAATTTTACTGTTGTGTGGTGGTGAGCAAGTAATCTTTTTTTCTAGTCCTTGAAGATATTGATCCAAATAAAGTGTATGTCCTTGGAGGCCTGGTGGATGAAAGTATTCACAAGGTGAGTAGTATTCACTTGTCAGAACCTGAGGCTGTTGGCTTCCCCATTCTCTCATGAGAGCAGAGACGTCCCCGTTAGTAGCACCTGGTGCTGCTGCTGCATCAATTCGACATATCACTATTGTGCCAACACCCATCTTTCCTCAAGGTTCTGTGGGGATCCAGCACCAGGCTGAGAGACTGCAGCAGTCACAGTGAAACAAGCCCCGGGACGGTTTTCACCTTCGTAGCTGCTTGTACCCAAAATGATGTGCGTGCTCTGTGCTCTGCATGTGCAAGTTTGTGCGCACAGGGCACCTTGTTCTTATTTCTCTTGCAGAAGCTGACCCTGCAGAGGGCACAAGAGCAGTCCTTGCAAACAGCCCGCCTCCCCATTCGTGAGTACATGGTGAAAGCAGTTAACACCAAAAACTACCACTCGGAGACGCTGGCCATTAATCAAGGTGCGAGGCTGCGCTGTGTCCTGTCGGTTGCCTGGGCTGGAGGAGGGGGGGAGGCTGTCGAGCACTAAGCAGTGGTTTGCAAAACGGGGGGCCAGTGCTCAGTAATGGGGGGAGAAGCCATTGCCGTCTCCATCAGCACAAGCAGAGGGGGCAGAGGGCACTGCAGAGCACCAGGCATAGCTGCTGGAGGCCACTGCGTGTTCTAGGGGAGCCCTGATGTGGAGACACGGGTATGATGCGCTTCCGGGTGTATGGTCAGCGGCACAGACAGGACAGCACGGGTCCGTCAGCATGGTGACTGCGGGCACCTTGCTTTAGTTGACGCAGCCTCTGCTGTTCCTAACCAGAGCTCCCCAAAGCCATCTTCAAATTAGCCTCACTCACTCACTCACTCACTCACTCACCAGATTTGACATGGGAGGGAATGCAGACTCCATGCTAACCTTCTCTGGCATCAGCTATTACCACGTCCTGATGTTTTGCAATCGGGGTGGTGGTGGTGGTGTATTGTAGAGCCTGCTACTGATACACCGGTTTCACAGCGTGGTACATCTCTCTGTTCCCAACAGTCTTTGATGTCTTAGCAACTTACTACGAGACGCGATGCTGGCCAGCAGCTTTGAAAGCGGGAGTTTCTTCTGGAAAAGGTTATGTGCTACCAGATGCGGGGAAATAAGTGGAAATACCTCAGCGTGACAATGCACAAGAAAACTCTTTTTATTTTTTGATGGTAAGGAGCTGTGCATACAAGAAAGGCAAACTCCAGATTTCAAGCAGAGTAACCAGCATGAATGTGCATAGAGAAAACAGCTCTGCTTAAATCTTGTTTGAGGACCTTGTCGAGAGTGTCGTGTTCTACCTCAGCAGTACAATGCTGGGAATTACTTTTCCCCTTGAACAGAAAAAAAAACCCACAACTGATTGAGCCCTGGGATCAAGTGAAAACTTGACAGGAATTCAGTTTTGCTTCATTGCAGATGCTGCTTAGAGTGTTTCTGACTCCTGCATCTACATTTGTTCTGGAACGGGGATGAGAGCTTTAGGCTATTTCACCTCGATTAAACAGTAAGTAAGGTGAAGTTAGAATTGCAAAGCTCGGTGGTGAGGAAGATTCCTTCCCACGGAAAAAGGACAGTGCTGTTTCAGCTGGGGAACACCACATGGGAAGTGGCTCCCCAGTGGAGAAACTATTCTTAGGTGCACCATGTCCTAACTACTTTAAACCAATTGAAGACTTGGCGAGTTGTTGAAGCCTACAGCTAATTCTGTGCATCTACGCTAAAATAAAATGTTTACTCTTAAACTCCGATTGCATCTTTACAGTTACTGGTGGTTGTTGCTCCCCACACAAGCTGAATTTGTGTTTGCTGGTGCCCGTTGCTTTGCTGTGCCCTCCGGGTTCACCCAGCATCCCACGTGCTCTTCCAGTTCTTACTCTTCATGTCTCCCTGTTCCATCAGCTGTTGGTGTGTAGTTAGAGGTCTGCACTTGGGCTCCTGTGTAAGAGACTTTAACCTGCTACTTGAGCCCCTGAGTTTGCTAGGTAGCAGCATATGCTAACCCAGTGGCTGGAGGTACTGTGGCCACCCTGTCCCTGTCTGGTCAGCAGAGCAGACTGCCCTTGGCTTGCTAGCTTGGCTGTCTGCAGGCACAGTGCGAGAGCAGCGGTTCTGGGGGGTTTGGTGCAGGGATAACAAAGGTTGCTGGGTGTTTGCTTGCCTGGCTCTTGGGAATCTGCCTGGATAGAGAGGTCTCCGAGGGGCTGTGACACTCCTTTCTGCCCCAGCTGCTCTCCTCTTCCACACCTGGGTTCAACTGCAAGGACTTGCCTTAAAGCCCTCCAGAAGCATTCCATGGAACGAGCAAAAAAAAAGTGGAGGTGGCCTCCCTCTGATGTTACAGAACCACAGGACAATACTGTCCCCATGCTGCCCTGGTGCTTGGGGACAGAGGTGTGTGCAGCATCCCTCGGAGGAGGAAGTCCCAAAGTTAGATGCCAGCAATCGGGGACCTGCCTCTGCTGTCTTCATCCAGGGGGGTGGGGGGGTGAAATCGCGCCTCCAGCACCGGAGTGCTGACTAGGATGCGCAACAGGATGGTACCTAAGGGCAGATGGCTCATGCTTGCCAGGGCTGTGCCGTGCGCGATGGGAGAAGAGCTACTGAAAAAGCTGGCAAAAGAGGCTTGCCCTCTCCTAGGGAGGCCGGCGTAACGGGTCATCCTCACGGCTGTGAAGGTCATTTCAGTCTGAAGGCCTTACCTGTGCCTTCTGGAAGACACGGATCCAAAGTAGCGTGGAGGGTTAATGAGGGACTTTCTCCAGCGCTAGCAAAACGGGAATAGAAAAGCTGGCTGACACAGAAACCGTATCGGAAGAGTAGGATATGGTGTTGCCTCCCTCACCCCGGACAACTCTCTCTTCTGCTCTTGTAAGGCGACACAGCTAAATACTAGTATATAGTTTTGTTGCCAAAGAGGTTTCTCTTACAAGCCCAGGCACATCCTCAGCCACAGGAGGTGGCCAGAGCAGCCTGCGTTCCTTCGCACTGCTATTTGACATCGCTCTACTTCCGGGTCTGCCTTGGAGAGTAAGGAATGGGAGGAAGGGCAGGCCAAAAAGCCCCACCTTTCTCCACAGGTGACAGAAGGTGGCTAGGACAACCCTTTGAGACTGGCCACCTGCCAGGCCTTTGGGAAGTGAGGGACAAGCCCCAGGCAAGATACATAAAGCGTTGAGAGCGCTCTGTGAGTTTGCCTCTTACATACAGATTGTGTACGCAGAATTCCACGAAGCTAGGCTGGAGGGCAGGATGCCCTGCCCTGTGCCCACCCCCCGGCCAGGGCAGCTCTTGGCGCAGCGAAGCCAACATGCATGGACAAGTCCCGTGACCGTTATTGATGCTACACATCCTGATGGGGAGAGCCTGTTAGGGTAGAGAAGGGAACGCGGCTGGGCTCTTCCCCACCCGATGCGTGTGTGTGCGCGCCACCGAACCGCCCCGTCACGACAAGGGGGGTACCCTGAACTGCTGCAGGAGACAAAACATGGCAGCTGTAAAGGCTGTATGTTGGTGGGCGAGGAGCTTGGCACCCAGATCTGGGCAGCCTTGCCTGTGAAGCTGCTGGTGAACGGCCTGCACAAGCTGGTGGTAGGTGCCCACCACATCCACAAGCGCGGCCCCGAGCTCCTGCTGCCTCTGCCTGCACAGCTGGCAGTGCGTCACCTGGAAGCAGGCCACTGCTAGCTGGACCAGGTGGTCAAACGTCACCCTGAGTGCCCCCTGCAGCTCTTGGAGGGACTGCTCTGTTTTCAGGAACTCCTGGCAACTGGACAGCAGCTCCTGAGAGGCTAATCCAAGGGCACCCTTACTTTCAGCACCCTGCTCTGCACATTGATCTTGCAGGTGGGTTGCTTCATTCCCAGAGAGCTTCCCAACGACCTCCTGAAGCTCTGTGGTGTAGGCTAGGAAGCAGGAGAAATCTGCAGGGCTCATTCTTGCTTGGTCCTTCAGCTGGCTGAGGGCTTGGACATGAGGGTCCTCCCATGCTGCATCCCTCCCAATGGAGACCGGGGTAACGGCTCAGAGAGGTCCCAGGAAGACCGCAGCCGCTGGATGGTGGTGTGGTGAGAGGCCCCACAAACGTGCTGCACGTGGGGATGGTGGTTTCATGTTCCCCCTTGTCATCAGCTCTATGGAAGCAGCTGATATAGGACAGCCGACAGCTGCACTTGTCCACCCCAAGCTGTGGTGGAGAGGTCATCTTCACTGTGGAAAAAGCCAAGGACCTGGTCATGATGGGGTCAGAAGGGGTCTGCTCATCCTTCTTGTAGTTAAAGCAGAGAAAGCAGAGTTTTGAAGCCCCATGATCTCCTGCTCTTTTCCCCAGTGAGCCCAAGGGAATTGGGCCTGAGGAGACGGAAAGCCTTAGAGATGGAGTCAGAGGAGAGTCCTTCCCCACCTCACCAGCCTGTTCTTTAGGAAGAGGGGTCTGAACAGGCTGCAGCTGCTTGTGAGCCCCATTTCCCATGTCTTTTCTGGGCTCTGCTTCATCCTGGCTGCTTACCAACTCTTTCTCAAAGGGTGATTCAGCTGGAGCTGTTTGCATCTCCTTTCTGACAGCATCAGCCCCCAGGCACCCACAGGTCTTCTGAGAGGCCAAAAGCTCTCGTGGGCTATCTACCCTTTCCTGAGATGGGCTGGGTGATGTGAGGTCCTGGTCCTGGGCAACCTCAAGGGGAGATGCCACACTGGGACCATGAGCTGATGGCAGCAGCATGTGTCCGTTAGCAGGGCAGGTTACCTCTTGGCCCAGGAATGGGGGTACATCACCAGTTGTATGCTGGGCTGCCACCACCTCACCCGCCTCCTCCAGTGCCACTTGGGCCAGCCAACTGCCGGTGGCCACACAGCTCTCCTCACTCAGCCACCCAGTACATGCCTTCATGGAGGAACTTCCCTCAGCAGCTCTGCTTTGTCCCCCAGGAAGGGGCACAGCTTCCTCCAGGGACAGGGAAGGTGGATGTACAGCATGTGCAGGTTGGAGACCACCGTCCACATGCGTGGTGACACCTGCACTCTCCTCCCTGTGCAGGTCACCTGGCAGGCGAACAGCTGAAATGGAAGAAAGCACGGAGTCAGTCAGTGATTTTGTTTCCAGGGTGTCAGGCTCCATTTCCATCAGGTCAGAAGATGTATTTGAGCTAGCAGCATCTCTCCGGGCCTGGGTGGCTGCAGGAAGCCCCAGTGCTGCATCCTTCTTGATGTCCTCTGACGAGCGTGGAGCAGGGCACTGAGCAAGGCGTGGTGGGGAGGGTGGCCAGGAGCAGCAGCTCTGCAGAGAGCCTGGCAAAGCCAAGGGGAAAGTGACCTGCGAGGTGTAATCAGTTTTCAAGAAAGACCTCCTCTTCCTCAGGCTTTTGGTGTATGTCAGCTCCTTCTCCTTCCTGTGCTTCTCCCTTGCTGTCTGCCTTGTCATCAGGTCCTCCTCCAAGCTGTAACATCTTGGTTTCTTCAG
Organism: Falco peregrinus; assembly: GCF_023634155.1. Lineage (NCBI taxonomy): Eukaryota > Metazoa > Chordata > Aves > Falconiformes > Falconidae > Falco > Falco peregrinus. The sequence goes on along the minus strand of NC_073739.1, from coordinate 482,950 downwards.
GGTGCAGAAGGAGTTGTCTGTACCCTCTTGGGATGGGGACATCATATTGTAGCCTGCTGGCAAGAAAAAAAAAACCCATGCAAGTCAGGAAACAGCCACAGGCAGCGGAATATCCAGGAGTCTATGCAGTGGGCCAAAACGCTCTTTAACACAGGTCCTGCAATTGCAGGCATCAGTGTTTGGCAGCAAAGCCTGGCTCCCAAGTGCCAAAGAAAACTGTCCCTGTGTTATGATCAAGCACCCATTTGGAATCAGTTATGTCAAGCAAAACAGAGTCTGGGCCCATGGCTACAACTTAAAGTCCAAGAGCAGCGAAGAAGGGCACTGCGTAGTCTCTCCCCTTGTTTACTGGAGCTGCTTGATCTGACTGCAGGTACAGCTGTAATTCTCAAGTTAAATTTGGTGATAATTTTGGATAAACTCCAGCTACAGGGAGTACTGCCTACAGCTGTACCTCTATTAACACTGAAAAGAAACACCAGAAATTCCAGGTTGGGAATTTCTGCTGAAATTCTGCTCATCACAGGTTGTGTGCGTCCTGGCAAGTGAACCTCCTCAAGTGAACACAGTAATAGTCTTTAGCCCCTAATAAAATGGGTCAAAATCTGATCTTCAAAGTTCTAGAGAACATCCACCTGGGCAGTTTTTTTTTTTTTTTTAAAAAAGGTGCATTAAAAGTAGTAGCTTTATTCCACATTTCCAGACATAACAATTTAGTGCCTGAACATGGTATTGTTACTGTGCATCAATGCAAGGCAAAATTGTACCTACTACTAGGGAGCTGCTCAGCCACAAGGCTCCCTGACCCAGTTATGAAATATGCCCCTGACCTGAAAATTATTTTTGATCTTGGGTGTGCATGGAACAATAATATTTTACACTTTTTAGCTCTCCTCAGCTTGAAGGAAGATTGCAGAGTAAAGGTACTGTCTGACAATGGGAATATTTGCCACAAACCACCCTGTCGGTGCAGGGACACACATCTTTTCTGTGTTCTGTTTTTGGGACTCATCACTCTTTTCATCAGCCAAGATCCAGCTCACGTAGAAGGATGCACAGAACTTACTTACTCATGGAGTGTGTTGGCTTTAGGATCAAGCAGAGCCATACATCGGTATTCTGGAACTCCTGCAGAAACGTGAGAACTTTCCAGAACGCCAGACTCATTTCAAAACTGACCTTTTTCTAGGATCCAATGCTTAGATGTGATGACAAATCTCCCTGCAAAGCTGCGGCTCTGCCCCCTGTGTGCACACCCACTGTATTTCTGCTGAAGAGTGGCTCATGAAGAATGGGCGTTGAAAGGCCCTTCAAAAATCTTGGGAAAACTATGAAGAGCTGAAAGATTATCCCTCCAGGAAAACTTCACAGGGTAAACAGGCAACACTCCAGCCCAGGGGGTGGAAGGTGACCTGCATCACATGGGTGAGGGTTTACCTGCCAGGGCATCCAGAGGGCTGAGCCTGTCTGCAGCATCATAGAACTCCTCCTCAGAGCTGGTGTCACCAAAGCCCGGGGGTGGCTCCAAAATGAGGTCGCTTGCCTCTGCCATCCCTTCTGCTCCACACAGTGCCTCTTCCTGGGCCAACCCATCTTCCCAAGGGCTTCTTTGAAGGCTGCCCCCGATGTTGTTCCTCTCCATGCTGCCTGCAGGGGATACGCTGTAGCACAGGTTGTAATAGCCCACGGCGTTTTTCTCAGACAGCTTGGTCTCCAGCACAGACACACCAGTGCCGTCCCCTCTCTGCTCAGAGGGTCCGTCTTCACACCCAGGCTCCTCTGCATGTGGCACCTGCAAGAAACAGAAGTAGTCTCTGGTTTCGGCCCTGCTGGAGCCTCCTGCAGCATGAATGGGGAAGCTCTTGTATGAGCTGCTCATCTCCTGCACTGTTGGTGTGTAGAAGTGGAAGAACTCCGGCCTGGAGGAAGAGCAAGCTTCCAACTCATCTTCCTCCAGTGCGTCCATAGAGTCACTGGAGCCACTTGTCTTAAACCCTCGGCTCTCGGTGTTGGCTGAATCTGAAGTCTCGGATGCGCTGTCTGTTGCATTGTCACCCCCACCACACTGGTCACCTCCTCCAGCTTGGGGCTTTGTGCTGTCCTTCTCCAGACTGTGGAGCTCTCCCAGCTCCTCCTCCTTCCACTGGGTGCTGCTGTATGCTAAAGGAGCATCCACGCAATGCTCTGAGGAGGAATCCAGCTCCCAGGAGTCTTCAGAATCACTGCAAGTTCGAGATTCGTAGCCTGGGATTTAAACACATCTGTCAGCCCGTTCTTTGCAGCAGAAAGGAGGAACAGCCAGACAAAGGCTAGGAACTTGTCTGCACAGCAGGGATGCAAAGCCCACAGAGCTCTGCCCTCACTTGCTCCTCAGCAAACAAGGTGAAGAAGGTGCAATCTGAACTGCAGGGCCACAACCTGTCCGCAGAGGCTTGGTTCCTCCTGCCTGCTTTGCCTGTTTTTACTGCAGAGCAGTACCGGAGGGAGCTGCAGAAGAGCAGCCAGCTAAACCCTTACCTAAAGCCTCAGTCTGCAACACCTACGAGGCTGCAGTTACGCTGACAAGGGACAGGACAGCAAGGCAAACAGATCCTCTCTCTCCTGGCTGAGGGATGCCAGCAGCAGGGAAATTGCTCAGGAGGCTGGTGAAAAGAGCACAAGCGCTCAGTGCCGCGTTTGCCATTTCGATGACAGACACTCAGCCTTCACTTCCCGGGAAAAGCTGCCAGTTACTGGTGCTCTTCCCCTGCCCAACGTGTCTGGGGGTGATGGAAACCTGGCACTGCACACCCCTAGGCTACTGGTCTAGTATGATGCTATTCCCAGGAGGAAATAACACCTTTAATGCTGGAGGATCCACCCACTTTCTCCCCACCCTTTGGCCAAAAAATGACTGGGGTTTTTTTAAACCTTCTTCAGCTGAGACACGATGCAGTTGCTGTTTTTTCTCTCCCCAGGTAAATATGGAGATATTTGCATCCACGAACAGTCTGTAATAGCCAATGATGAGGCAGACAAGATCTTTTGCACTGTTTGATTCCAGCAGCAGAGTCAGCAGCTTTTTTGGTGAGGGGGTGGTGGTGGTGGAGGAAACAGTAAAAAATGTTAGCATAGACAAATACCGCTTGTATGACAATCTGCAACTACGTGCTGCACACTGAAAATCCATTCCCTCTCCCATACTGCCATCATTGCAGAGCACTCTGTTTCTGCATGAGGCACAGAGAAAGATGAGCAATTGGTTTTTTCTCGTTTTGTTTCTTTCATATGTCTCACTGATGGAGTACTGCAGGAAGAATCACTTTCCTTCAGTCATTTTGTATTCTTCCTATGAGCTTTCCCTTCTGAGTCTGTTCTAAGCCTTTTGTACTGATGACACCATCACCTAAATGTCAGATTTTGAAAAGAATAGACGGTGTGAATAACTCCTCTACTTCCTCTCTGGCCCCGACACAACCACATGCTGGCCATCATGAAAGGACCGCATACCTTCAGATCCTGCAGGTAGATTTTCACCATGCTCACTTTTTCAGACTCCTCTGTAAGCTCCACCCTGCTGATGTTTGCAAACTCCGCCAGACTTGTTATGATGTTGAGCTTATTATTGATAATCTGGCTCACCCCATACTTGGCACCCACCAGCAAGGCAACATATGATTCTCTGTCCTGTAGCTGTAGGGGGAAAGGTTAAATCTGTAGCAAAAATCTCAGCAGGAACCCATTCACCTGTGCCAGGCAGGGACTCCTCAGCCATCTGATCTTGCGTGGTACCTGAACACTGGACTCTCTTTACAACTGGGCTGTAACCATCAGCAAAGGAGCCCCTCGTTACTTACAGGCAGTCAGGTCACCTGCTCCTGGCCGTTCTCTTCTCTGCCTTGGGGACCGCCAGCTCCCCTGTGCCCCCCAAGGCAGGTAGCCCCAGAGATGCATCAGCCATCTAGCAGATCCAAAGAGGTGGGCAGCAGCAGGTTGCTATCGGAAGTGTCACCTGCCAGGCTGTGCCAGACAGACCTAGCGAGACCTACTGGAGCTGGCCAGAAACTTCACGAAGGCATTTTTGACTTCGGAAGAAATGTCAACACTTTCTGTTAGCATCAGACACTTAAAAAAATTATGTAATGCCCGTATAATTTGGAAGAAATCATTCTATTTGCGCACAAGTGCAGACCTAGGAATTACTGCAACCCATCAGTAAGGTCCTCTACTGGTACAGAGCTACCTGTGCTGCTCAGCTCTCTGTACTAAACAGCTGTGGTTCACAGTTCAGTACAGATCCAAGTGGGGACAGGTGAAAAAAACCCAACCAAACCAAAACAAGAAACTTCTTGTGATAAGGGAAATGTTCTTTTTTACAGTAAGGTTTAAGCGTGACAAATATATTTCCAAGAGTTCATGAACCACCCCCAAGATCTCTTCAGTAATTTACAACATACCAAATATAGACAGCTCGCCTGAAGAGCAAGAGTGAAAACTTTCCATTAGAAAAAATATGCATAATTTTGTGTAGGCTGGTATGCTGTTCACTTCAATGGAACTATGCTGAGTTACCCTAGCAGAGGCTGTCACCAGTATTTATTATGACATCCCAGGACAAGGAAAAGCGATGTGACTGGGGCTGGCTGAAACAGCACCGCCAAGGCTAATGTTACATTTTCTATGAGCATCAAAGCAAAGATAGGGAAGGAGACTCAGTAAGAGGTTGCTAGTCTCACATCAACAATCAATTCAGAAAAATATTTCAATATTTCTGCTTTACCTAGGGTTTGCTTTGGTTAAGACACGATCTTACCCACTGGTGAAGAAAAAGGGTTAGAACTGCTTCTTGTGCCCTAACTTTGCAGTTATTGTCCAAGTACACTGTCATAACAGGTGCAGAAAGCAAGGCAATAGGACAGTACGCCAAAACCCGATTACATAAATAAACAGCACTCGTACCATCAGGGTGGCATTAAAGATCTTCCCATTGTACATCTTTAGGTCTCCCAGTATTTGCAGGTAGCTCAGGCGCACTTGAACTGCTGCGAGCATATGCTTCATTTTGCAAGAGAAGAAATACTGTTTAGGAACATGACAGATTGATGTTTGCGAGCTAGCCTGTAGGCTATAAGATGTTCTTTTGATACAGGACTTAGTATTTGACCAACGCATCTAGCTTGGTCTGGATAGGCCACAGATGTACAGGACCATCCCACATTACCACGGCTGCCGTTTGGCAACCCCGCAAGCAAACTGCAGCAGAACACACTGCACAGGGATATTAGCGTTACGTGTGCAGCAGAGGAAGTTACAAGAGGAAAAGATACGAGAAAAGCCCCAAGTGATGCCACAGAGAAGCAACCCACAGAGGAAAGACATTGCCTCTTTGGCCTGGAGAGATGCTGCCGCCATCCTGGGGGGCAGCACCTTGAACCCAGGGGACACACACTACCTTCTGCCGAGGGTCCAGTAGCACCTGGTTACGCTTCATGTGGTAGCTGATGGCTTTCTTGATGTCCTTCCCACTCATGTTTCGAAGCAAAGTTGGTGAGATGAAGTTTTCGATTCCCCAGTCCCTCCTGCCAGAAAGACAGGAAAGGAAGCAAAGGGGACCCCCAGCTGTGCTGTTCCCCAGCCACACAGTAAAATGTGCAGCAGGGCAGCTGGCCAGAGGTAGGGAAAGGCAAAGACACCATGCTAGACCAGGATGCACCCAGCCTCAGGGTGCTGTAACATGTCTGCATGGCTCATGCAACCTGCCTGCCTCACGCACATTCACTCCTGTGTGCATCTGCTTCTGGGTTTGGAGGTGGGGTTGGAGCAGCGTGCACTTTCAGGTAGAATGCCTCTTTTTACGTGGTTATACAGGAGACAACCTACAAGCTTCGTCAGCATAATGGTCTTCACCTGTCCTTGCCACACAGCGGATGAAGATTCTGCCTTTACAGTCACTTTCCTTCGGTCACAAGACATTGTGACATTACATTTTGACATCTCCAGTTCCCTAGACCCAACGCTGTGGGCCATCTGTTCTGCTGAACAGTTTGTTCAAGCCCCCGCATTAAATATTCAGGAACCAAGAATGCTGCATTTGTCTACAGTCGCTTCTCACTCTCCAGTAACTCTAAGTGGTTAGAGATGTCTGGCTGTATGCAAGGTATCAGTGGTGCTTGCATGGGCTGGCAGAAGCTCAACGGTGCAGTTACCACACTGTTATTTAATTACTGGCTCATCACAAGTTCTTAAAGCAGGGTTGCTCTTTAGGGCAAGCGTGGTCTAAGACCACTGCCGTGCAGCACAGCACACCTGCTGCTTGTGAAAGCATTTATTTTTTTTTTCCCCAGATCCCACTACTTCACAGGACCTATCACCTATGTTGAAATTAGATACTTCTGATGTAGCTCTGGTGGATGAAGAGATGTAAAGTACTGGCTGTGCAAAGCTGATGATTATCCTCTCTCTCAACTACTGCATGCAAATCTTAGTATACTGGCAGGAGCAGCCCAGCTAACCACAACTATGTGAGAGGCTGGCAATTTCACGTCCCCGCTCTAACTACAGTACAGAACCTCCCTCAGTTTAGGGATGTGCCCAGACGCTATAAGGTCCAGATTGTTCAAGCAGCTCAGCCGGTTAAAGACAGGGAGGCTTGTGAAGCCACCTTGCCCTAAAATGACTGGCACAACCAAGAGACTGCAGTCTCTCTGGGTCAAAGACAGTTTTCTATCCAGAACGGGCAAACATAGAGCTGATGCCACTTTTAGCTGGCTCCTTCTTTTGCCAGGCTTAGTCACAACATGATACAGAAGTCTGGGAACTTACTCAATGTATTTCAAGGATACTTTCTGTGGCTGAGCACAAGCATAGATCCTCTCCTGTATGTGTAGAGCAGCTAGACGTAATGCCACACTGCATTTCATTTCCACAGCAAATCTTTCATGAAGTACGTCGCTGCAGCTCTGGAACAAAGAGAGCAGAGTTAGCATGATGACAGGAGCTCAAGAAGTCAGGATATGGCTACCATGAACCAAATAAACGAAGCCACCTGGCTCATTTCAATCTCTTTCTGTTAAAAAGCCAACTAATAGTTGATTTAAGAATTTAAGGCAAACTGAATCCGAATGCTCTGTTTTTAAGAGCTTTGCATTTCACAATCCTATAACTGAACTGGCCTGAAGTATGCTTTGGTTTCAAGCAGAAATGAGAATTGGGTGAGAAGAGATCCTGAAGCATGGAATGCCTCGATTTCACCTGCAGGTAGAGATACTCAAAGGCAATTGGGTCTTCCTGCAGGAGGTCTAAGGGATCCTTTGGGACAAAGCAGACTCTGAAGAGGCACCGGTAGTCATGACATTCTCGTTTTTGGACCACCTGCAACAGACAAACAGCATTACGCCACAACTACTGCTGTAGTCCCTCCCTTCACAAATGCACAGTAAGCCTCTGGCTTGTATGAACTCATAGAAATCATGTAAAGCTACTGGCAACTGGGCTGGCTGCAGATTAGCTGTTGTCCTTCGCAATCAGAAGGAGACTGCTAGGGTTTGTAATTTTATCTTTGGTTCTTCTGGTTTTTTACTTCTCCCTGTGGTAGCTTGGAAGTCCTTTGACAGCAAAACTTCATTAAATACCCATTGATCTCGTATACTTGCAGTAGATAAGCTAGGACAGAGGCATGAAGGCCATATAATGACAGAGGAAAGGGCAAGCTTCTCTGCTTTTAACGTCAGTCATAAGATACAGCAGTGCTAAACAGACACTTGGTTCATCATCATAATGTCAATACATTAACCCCTGCATTATAAATTAGCATATTTTATTCTGGGCAAATCCTATACAGGCTCACCAACTCAAACAAAGCAGAAATTCTCAGGCACGCGTGCTCAGCGGTTGGACAGCATCAGCTACTGAACCTTCTCTGCATCACAGTGGATCACCAATCAACAGTCAACAGCACGGAGATGAATCTACCAAGTGGGCACATTCTCACACCTTAGATCAGCTCAGATTTACTAGCAGAGCAACAGAATTACTGTCAGAGCTAACCTCATGTTTGCAGATTGAGAATTTCATCCAAGTGGCACCTGGCTGGATTAACTCTCTTGACTACCTACGGAATCGTAAATAGCTGGGTATGCAGCTATTTTAAGACGGTCTCAAACAGTCCTCTGTAGATGGACCTGTCTGATAGGTGGCACAAAGCATGTTCATCCTCAGTCGTCTGATGTAGTCCAAGCAGTACCAGCCCACAGGTATTGCTCTGTGGGCTCTCTAAACAATGTGATGCTTATGAAAGCACCATTTCTCCAAAGGCTCTGGTCAATGTAGGGGTGACACATGCAACAGGCAGAGAGGACAGCATCTCTGGAGATGGGGCCGAGCTCATTCCCTCTTGTGACACTGTCACGAGCTCAGCTCTCTCTGCATCTCACCGGCCACAATTCATTCGTACTGGTGCCCCCTCCCAGCATGGCTGCAAGGACATGCAAGGGGCTCTTCTCACCTGCTCAATGAGCTCCTCCTCATGCAGCAGGTGGATCTTTGCCATGTTGTACTGCTCCTCCAGAGCAAGGGCAAAGTGCACAATGCTTTGGATGGAGAGCTTCTCCTTCAAGGTGAGAACAATGTCCTGAGAAGGGAAGGCACATAAATGGTCAAACAGAATTCGGACACAGAGCTGCTGAGCACCACTAGCACACCACACAAACATGGATATTTCCAGCCTGTGCTGGCAGCTGTGTGGGACAGCACTGAAAGGGCACTGGCCAGACACAAAATTCTCTGCAGCCAAGAACATGCCTGGTGCTGCAACACAGCATGACATTTTTAGTGCTGTTTCACAGGAAACTAATGCCTATATGATGTACTGCTTATACCTCTTCACTGACCACTTCTGGACCCATCGACCTAGACAAACCACAGAGGTCTCAAGGTTATACAAAGCCTGCAAGCTGATCAGAAGTGAAGGCATGGGAGACGGCAACCTCTTTGGAACACCAAGCAGAAGCTTGGCAGGTAGCTGCTGTGCCATCCCAGCTGGATGTCTGGGCAATGAAAGAATATGCCAGTCAGGCAGTCAGCAGGATGGTCGTCAGAGCCACCCATGTCCACTGATGCCAGCCAGCTGGTAAGGAAGGGAGTCAAGGGAACTGCAGAGGAAGCACAGATAAAGGGAGGACAACACATTTCAGTAGATCAGGAAGACAAGGTAGGAAAACTACAGCTTGCTGTGGTAAGAGTGTAGTAAGATGCAAACTTCAGGGTATAACAGGCATCAAATCTGTTTCCTAAAGCTGCACGTCCTGGGCTGCTTTACGCAGAAAGTTTTGGGCTTGCAGTTTTTAGTTTGGTGTTGTTGAGCACCTTCTTTCACCCTTGATCCAAAAGTTTGCTGCTAACCAGTCTAGCTTGCTAGAACTCTATGACACCTTTTGAAGAAACTATAGCGAACTTATGAAAAACACTTCTCCCCACCAATAAACAACAACTTGAGAGCATAGTTGCAAAAGTCTTAACAAATTTGGCTGAAAGTGGTGTTTCAATTGTATGTAGAATTGTGTTGGAATACTAAGTGTCATGGAAATGACTAAGTTTATTTTTGCCAAACAGAAAGCATTACATAAGGCTTGACTGAATACAAATTGAAAGACAACTCCTTTGACTCACTCAAACCTCTTGAGGCAAGCATAAATGTTTGACTCATCTCAGCTTTAAGCAAGGATCTCTCAAACAGCAGAGGAACTTCTGAAAACACCTAACTTAGGAAGCATTTTACCCCTTTGAGTGTTTCTGTGATGATTCTGGTGAGGGTTGCACTCAACTCCAGTAGGGAAAAATTTGTTCCAGGTCTGACATGAGCAACTCAAGTCAAACATGAAGAGCTAATCCATTGTTTTGAAATTAATGCCTTGCAGGTTGGAAAATAAGTATCTCTTTATAAATCATCACTCCTTTCCTTACTACTTTCTTGCTTTATTTCATTATTTTCTTTTTCTCTGCCTTGCAAGTCACAAGACCTGCAGAAACTTACTTGAATGAGAGACCACAACAGTTTTGTGAAGTCCAGATGCACCACACAATAAACTCCTTTCTGAGGAAAGTTTTCTGTGCATTATAAATAAGATCTCCTTGCTTCCCCCTTGATGTTCTTTCAGCATGATAACTCCACAATGCCTGTCCATCATGCATCTTTTCCACAGTAACTGCACTGCTGCAGGATACCATATATCCTTGAAAAAAAATCATGGCCTCCAATTACTGTGTACAGGCAAATCTTATTAACTCCAGCGTAAATACTGCACAACTCTATAGACCAGGCTAGAAAAACTTAAATTTGTAAGCCTGTGTCTAAACACGGCAATTAAGGAAAGTGCTAGATTAATGGCACTGGAGATGAGCACCTTGTATTGTGAAGAAAATTATGGTAACTTGTCTATAATGCCTCCAAGCTCAAGTGATCCTAGGAAGGCGGTACTGCTTTTTCATCTCGAGGGGTTAATCAGTCTTCCTGTCGGCACAGGGGAACATTATCACCAGTGCAGAAATGAGGCACTTTAAATAACTGGCACAACTGCACTTGCTGAGTTCATGTGATATCCAAACCTGGACTTCACTGCCGAAGTCCCAAGCCAGGAGACTGGTTCTCTCTCTCAGGGATGCACGTTGTCAGTGCTGTATTAAAAAACCTCCTCTGTATTCTTCCGTGTGGTTTCCAAGGAAAGCAACATTTGTCTGGACAGCTGCTGATCTGCCAGTCCCCCACCAACCTGTCCTCTTGGCCCAACTTCAATCACAGTTCGCAAAGCTGTAGTGGTCTCATAGCCAAGTTCCTGCTAGTTCTGTGACAGCTGGTTGCTGAGAAGAAAACAGGGGTGAACCAAAGCAGTGCCTCCTCTGCAGGAAGGGCATGGAAAATCCAGCACGCTCAGCATCAGTCAGCAATCCAGTTCCCACTAGCTGGTCAATACAACCAAGAGGTTGCAAGTTCCACTGCATGCACCTTTGCTACTGGATTGAACTCAGGTGGTGAGAACAAAGACAGACAACCAAGCATCATTACCTTCACTGTAGTGCTTGTCTCAAACCTGAAAGCCTTCGTCTGTCCATTTTCCAAGTATACCTTGAGAACATTGGGCATACAGAGAAGAGAATTCCCCTGCAGAACAAAAGCAACAGCACTAATCCTTGGATGTTAAGCCTCCGGGCACCAGGCTTCTCTGCCTGACGCAGCACATCCCGGTATAAATGGACATCTTTCTCTGCTTTTGCAATACTCTTCTGTGGCACCAAGCTTTATTTCCTGATTATGCTTCTGGCATGGAACAAGGGAAAGAAAGCATTTATAAATGCCTTTATCATAAATTTCCAAGCAGTGCAATAGCTGCACATGGCCCAGATATGCCCACTGTTCAGCTCCCACATGGCGCAGGAAGATCTGGCAGATACTGAAAGCTGAGAGACATCTTGCCAGCTCATTACCAGAAAAGGTCAGATGTCTGCCAGAAAAGACATTGTCCTGTTACTGGGCACCAGCAGCACTAACCCCGACACTGACACTGTCCCACTGGCAGCAGCCATGACTTCAACTCAAAAGCTACCCAAACCCTCCATGCTACCACAAACAGATCTTGCACGCTATGGGAAGGCTGTAGGATTCAGCAAACCCAACTTCTGTTGAGGATTGCCCTAAGATTTGTGACTCTGGGTCTTCCCAAACAGGAGATGGTATCACCAGGGTTTCTTGAGATAGGTCTCAAATGCATTAGACAAGGCAATGACTTCCATAGCAAAAGCACCTCCATTGGATGCTCTGAGAAGGGTCTGGGTTCTTGGTCTCTGTCCTTTTGGGGCTGTCTAGAGCTGCACCTTTCAGCCTCCCACGTTACTCCCTTTGGTAGAGCTCATTTGCACGTTCCTTGTTTTCAGCCTTATTCTTCTTGTTCAGTGCTAAGAAGATTTACTCCTCCACCCCTGGACTTCCCATTCAGCATACCTTTCTTACGTTCTTGGACCACCACATTTTTGCTATCTTAAAAAGTTGTCATGACAGTCTCAAGGCTGAGGATGGAATTTCTAAGGTGACCTCTCCTGTGTTTCATTTGCTGTTCGATACCTTATCAATCTCATAACCATGGTCCCTCTTGATATACAGCCCATATATCCTGGAAGTACTACCAGAACAAACACAGAATGCTTCTGAATCTTGTTCCTTGTTCCTCCCCTCCCTCTTTTGTGGGGTTCAAGCTGCCTACAGTCATTACTGAGGAAAAAGAGTGAACATTGCCACCATTTCTGAGCCCAAGCTCTAACTCCTTTCTGCAAAGTAGCACAAACACATCACATCTCTGACAGGCTTTGGGTCCTCCACCACTTTCAGAAAAGGGATGCTGGTTTACACCAACTGCACATTTTCTCCGGCAGCTCTCGCACCTTCTGCCTATCAGATCAATGGGGCCTTGTATAGCCAGCGCACAGCAAAACTTGAAATCTATATAAAAATTATACAAAAATATATATATATAAAAATTCGTATAGAAATTAAGATTCACCACTCTCCTAGTTAGATCCAATTAGCTGGCCAGAACACCCAGATGGGATTTCTCTCCTTTTGTGCAGGCTCTAATAGATTACTATGAATTAATTTGGAAAGCTGCTGCTATGGCGTAAGCAGCTGTAACCCTCCTGTTTTGTCTAGTGCAAGGCTGATTAACTCCATGTTACAGCTAGGCCCCCAGCTTCTAATAATGACACTGACCTGAGGATCCTGAGGGACCAGTCTCTTGCATATCATCCAGTTTTATGGAAATACATAATAAGTTCGCAACAGAAAATGGAGGCTTGATAGCACTGAGGCTTATTAACAATTTATGTTCCCAGCTTGGAGTTTCAGGTTTCATCTGCAGAAGGCAGCCTCCGAGTTCCTTCCAGTTGCCACAAAGATCATTTAGCAATGCTCCATTAAGATGACAAGAGCAGTATATTTACTGAAACAGGAGGCTTTGCAGTTTTCCAGGGCCCTAATACCCATTTTGGCTGTCTTAATACATCAGTCCACTGAAAGGAAAGCAGTTCTAAAACACTCAAGCACAGTTGCTGCTGTCTATGGTGAATAGCGCTTTTCCAGAAAGAAGTCATAAAATGTGCAACAAATTCATTTACTCTCCCTTTCTGCTAATATTTTATTGTCAAAACAGGGTCCATATCCAACTGGTAAAAAGGGAAGCTAACACCTGTGGTACCCCAACACCCAGATTAATTTCTCTTACCTTTATGTTCTCATTAAATGACTTTGTCCCTTTTCTGCACTTGCAAAGGTATGGTTAACTTTGCTCAGCAGAATATCGGAAGGGGCTTTGTAGGAAGTGCAGAGTACAGCATTCCCTCTGGAATTACCTTCTTCAGGCCTCTCAAGATCTACCTCGCAATCAGTAAGCGAACGGCACAGATCTGAGACCTCCATAAACTACAACGGAGCGCCCAACCTCTGGCTGAAACAGCTCCACGGAAGCTCCCAGGCAGATACTACTGTGACCCTACAGCTATAAGAAAAAGAAGAGACTGCTGACATTTTCATGTCTGGCTGTATCCTATGATCAGCCTTGCCCAAGGCCTCTCAGTCATGTCTGCCTGGGACCATTTCCAGAGCACATTCTCCTCTTCTCTGTTCCATCTCCCAACAACGTAAGGGGTCCAGTATGTGTGTCAGGAAGGGTGGCCCACCTCCCATAATGCTCAGGCAGGACACGATTACCTGTCAGTAAGATCTGAGGGATGTGAACACAGCCCTTAGTAGAGCACAGGCAAGTTGCAGCAGCTCTAGCACATCTGGCAACAACTTAGCAGGAAAGAAAGGATCCCAGAGTCTAGAGAGACTTACTGGTAAACATGTCAGGAGTCATGCCTGACCCTCTCCTGCTCTGGAGAGCAAGCCAGAGATGAAGGAGTCCCAGCATGCCTGGAGTCAGGCACAAGCACCAAAGCATTCACATTCGCAAAACATCGCCTTTAGCCTGGTGCAGGGAGAGAAGAAGAAACACCTGCCACAGGGATGCTCTGCCTGAGCTGGGTCAGGAGAGCTCGCTACCACCAGAGATGGGAAACAAGAGACAGCCCAGAAGGGAAGAAGAAAAGGGCCTAGGGGATGGTTCATCATCACTGCAAAGTGCAAAGCAGCAAGATTGGGTCAGATCTGAACAACTGAACAGCACTCAAGAGCAGGGGACATGAGTGGGGGATTTTGACCACTGAAATTTTTCAGCCCAAAAGGAAAAAGGAAAACTCAATAAAGATTCCCCAGCTGACCCCAGTCCATCCCAATGACACTGAGCTTACTAAGTTACACGGAAATAAAAAGGAATCATTTAAGAGCTGTTTGCGCTTCAGGGAAGCTGCAAGTGTTCTCACTGCTTGTCCTTTTCTGCTACAGGCAGATCCATATCTACCCAGCTTATTTGTTCCCAGTGGTAGAAACCCTAAATTTGCAGCACTCCTCCAGTGAGCTGGGATCTTGTTTCACATAAGAACAGGCTGGCTCAGCTTGCAGATGGTCTGTTACAGAGGTAGCTTGAATGCTCTGTTGAAACCTTCTGCAAGGATATGAAACACAACAAGCTGTCACCCTATCACCTAGAAAACATGTCAAAATTTAAGAGCAAAGCAAAACCACCAGTACCAAACTCTCTGTACGCAAAGCTGCCTGAACACTGCTGAGGGCCAGGAAGAGACACCGCAGCTACTTTGGCTGCAAATAAACCTGGCATGGACAGTAGGATCCACCTCTCATCTTCAGTGTTAGGATTTGTCATGCCCAAACTTCAGTCTAAGGTTTACTATGGAGAGATTGGCACCTCACAAGATGCTTGCTACCTCCCACAGCTGTGTAATCCTGGTTTAAAGTTTACCTGATTGTAAAAAGACAAAAGTAGTATATGCAAGTATTTTCCATTACTCTGAGTAAACAAATCAAAGATAAAACCCTCTGGATATCAGCACTTCCCCCCCCCCCCCCCCCGCCCCCGCCATCACCTGTGAGCCTAGGAAACAAGCTGGGATTGGATGCCTGGATGCTTATCCAGGGCAGACTAGCACAGAGAGGGTGCAGCCACTCTGTAGGTCCTGGTCATGCTAACCCCAACCTGGCATCTGTCCACAGGACAGACCCGTTTCTTCCCAGCATGCAGTGCCCCCTGCACCTGCTGCAGCCATGCCCCACTGACCTGCGTGTGTCCATTCACCAGCACTTCCTCTGCAAACCGTACTTTCACAGGGTTTGTTTTTAGCCTTGCCCTCTTCTCTGCAGTAAGAAACGATGACTTAGGCCCACCCTGAAAAAATAACAGCACTCAGTCGGCAGCTCAGTCTGTTGCTGTTCCATATGAGAGGCAGAGGAGGCTTGCTAAAGGCCTTTTTGACCCGGGCAGTTCCTGCCTTCTGAACCCAACTCCGGCTGTCCAACAGGTGGACACACATGTACATACTCCTAATTTCACTGCATGATAACCAGCTACTGTGTTTAGGCAACCCTTCAACTCCTGCAATGAAGTCAGGATCCTGCAGAATGACTGTTAATGTACCAACAGCTGGCTTGCAGTGAGGCTAACAGTACAATAAACTGCAGAGCGCCTTGCAGTGACGGACAACCCACGCACTGTCAGTGCCTCACAAGAACACAGCAAGAAACTTCCCAGCTCAGCTGGGGTTTCTAGAGCATACTCTTCATATTGCAAATATTTAAGAAAACTGCCCAAAAGGGAAAATGCCAACTTGACTTCGTTGCACTGTTGTCACATAAACGTGCTTTCACCATTACAGGGTCCTACCAAACTCCATGTAAGCCTAGGAACCACCGAGGTTTTGTGCCCAAATGTCCTGCTCTGGGAAAGCATGATATTCCCTAAGAAGAAGAGAGGCACTATACCTCAGTATCCTCCTAGACAACTTTGAGGCGGAGCAATCCCTACACTCTTGCCAGAAGCGCAGGTGCCTCCAACCTGCCAAAGCCCCATCTTGCCCATAGGCCATTTAGCGAGGATGGAGGAAGGGAGGCAGGCGGGAGTGTCTGTGTCCGGCCAGCAATCCCTTCCAGAGTCTGCGGGGCTGTAGGGAGCATCACGGCCCACAGCTGCCCTAAGGAGGGCCAAGGGCTCCCGCTTCCCTTCTAGTGTGGCCAGAGCAGCCCCGGCAGAGGGGCTGGTGTCCATCAACAGGAGGTGTTACCTCTCAGCTCTAAGCACAGCTGCCTTCACAGTGGGGCAAGAGCCAACCCCAAACCCAAGATCAGCCTTGGCTGTATTTGGAGATGTCCTTAAAGTGACCTGCAAAGGAAAAAACAAAAATGGGTTTGTGCCCTATTTGCTTCTCCACAATGCATGAAGGCCTGTGAAGGGTGTTCCAAATCCCATGAAGTTTTCCAAAGCCTTTTCTCTCTGAAAAGCCGTTTCATTTTCCCCCTTTTGGCAAGCATTCAGGTCTTGCATAACTAACTCACTTCTTCCTTGATCTCTACAGACGGATCAAGTGCTGGCAAGAACGACAGCCAACATACTAGGCAAGAGAGATCAGATTCACAAAACAGGGAAGCCACTGTTCGGTGGGTCTTCTTAAAATTGTTCTGGTTACTTTGGCTTTGTGCACATCCACTGAATGCCAACACCTGGGAAACTCTGGGCAGGAAAAATATATTTAAGAGATCTTCTGTTTAATGTACCTTTACTAAGTGGCCAAGAAATCTCATGACCTTAAGCCTGAGAGTTCCAGTAAGTCAACTGAAGGAGCCATCATTCTTGTTTCTAAGAATAAATAAAAATAAAAAAACCTCCAAACAAATGAAAAACACTTCCCAAATGCTTTCCAGGGAGAAGCAGGGGGGAAATCCCCCTCAGGCCACTTTCATACATCACGAGAAGCCAAAAAGCACACAAACCCAATTTTGTCCTTGCTTTGCAGCTCAGCTTTTGCACACATTGAAAACCACATGGATATACACGTCACGTTGGCAGCACGTGTTTTCTGGGGAATTTTATGCTACAGAAATGGGCAATCAGCACCAAAGTTTTGTACTAAAACTTCCTTCTATTCCCAAAGTACGATTCACACCCAGGCCCTGGCCCTTAACCAGACACAGCTGGAGAAAATTTTGCCAGCACTCAACAAGGAAAACCTCAGGAGCTTCCAAGCAGCACCTAAGGCACATGTGGGCCTGCAGCCCCAGCACCTGCCTTTCGTGCTCAGGGTGCCTCCATGGCCCAGAAAGCCCCAGCACACAGGGAGCATGCCGGGCTGTCCATGGTGGGCTCGGCCACCACTTGCTGAAGAGATCTGCCTACATCCTAGTCAGTTGTGGCCTCCTGGCCCCTGCGAAGCCTGTGTGCTAGCCCAGCCACCCCACCTTCCCTGAGGGCCATGCTGCTGGGCACGGCCACCTTGGAGCAGTGCCGCAGGGCATGCTGAGAGTGCTGAAGAAAGGCCATTTACCGACGTGCAGCGCAGGACAGTTAGGAGGAGCTCGTCACCAGCCTCCCTGCAACAGAGACACGCAGTCAGCCAGGGTCAGCAGATGCCTGTGCCTTTCTCCCCACCATTGTGGCAGATGGTGCCTGTGAGGCCTTTAGCCCCTCCGCCCGCCCCGTGAGGGACCGCTCCCAGCCAGCAAGCAGCAACATGGCGGAGGAAAGAGGGGGCACCCTGCTCCCCGGGGCTGGTCCTGCGGGGCAGGCCCCACTGAGCGAGGCCCAGCTCCATGTGTCAGGCCCACAGGGCCATGTGCCTTCGCCACCCTTGATGAGACCCAGTCCCCGCACCTCCCCTCTCAGCCCTCCGCCGCCTCGTCCCACGGGCCATGAGGGACCACACCTGATGATGTCAGCCGCTCGTTCGACAGACATGTCATCCACTGCGGTAGAGTTTATCCTGAGGAGCTGGTCGCCTGGCTGCAGCTTCCCTTCGGCAGTGCTCCCTGCGGGTGACCAGCACACTGTTAGTCACAGCAGCACCGCGCCGGCAGGCCTCCTCGCACTGGGGACGTTCATCGTCAGCTCCTCACCTCGCCTGGCACCCACCTGCCTCAGCAGCTGTACTGGGTGGCACAATACGAAGGACCCAAAGGACACTGGGCCCTTATGCCAGCTGGTGTACCACTGCCCATGCCCATGCTGCCTCACCTGGGCTCTCCGCCTGTCCCACGAGCTGCCCCTGCACCACAGAAAATCCCTCTTGCGCCATGTCCTTCCCCTTGTCACAGCCGCTTCAGGGATGGCCTGCCTGGGGTGCAGCAGAAGGACTCACAGGCTCTTGGGAAGCCGCAGGAGCACTGCGGGGTAGCAGCACTGCCTTGCCCTTCACCCACCTGCGAGCTGCCGCAGCCAGCGCTTCCTCTCTGCAGGTCTGCACCATGGCCTGACCCTGCGGGTCTCACCCCAGCAGCTGACTGCATACGCCAGCACGCCGCCATCCAGACCAAAGTGCTGCAGCAGTCCTCGGGAGATGTGGGCTGCATTCCCAGCATGGCGACTCCCCTCTGCAACCTGGGAGAGCACGGAGAAGGCCTCCCTTAACCATGCTGTCTGCTGGCAGGACCCACAACAAGGCAAAAAGATGGTTTCTGAGCTTTGCTTTCCAGGAAAGTAGCAGCCACAGGATCCAAGGGGCTAAGGAGGAGGTGTATCTCCAGCCTAAGAGTGAGGAGCACACATTCAGCCCCCGGTTCCACCAGCAGTTGCAACAGCAGCACCCTGTTGAACTTCCCTGCCAGACAGAGTTTGCCCATGCACCCACCTCGCACCTGTCACCTGCCCCTCAAGGAGACCCCAATGCCAGGTAGCGTACATGAAATGCAAAACACACAATCATTTGGAATTAAACATGGGGCTTTTAGCGGTGGGCTCCCGCAGGACAGGACAGCACTTAAAAGGACAGGTTTCTTTGTGCCTCACTTTTAATAAAATGTTGATTCTTCTGATTAGGCAGAAAGAAAAGTGTAACAGAAAACCCCCTTCCCTACTTCCTAGACCCCAAGACTCTCAGCTGATTCAGCCGCATTTCAGTGGGAAAGGGTATAAAGAGAAAATTTCACTCAAAAGCAGTGGGAAAGGACAAGAGACCATACTGTAGTGCCTTTACGCTCAACAGCCCACAAGCACAGGAGCAAGCACTCGGATGGTTCCCCCAGGCAGACAGACAATGCCACAGCCCACAGGAGCAGCCAGAGGCAGAGCTCAGGCCAGCTGTCCAGCCACCCTCCCCACAACACCTACCTGTCCAGCTCAGGCATAGACTTCCTCTGGCTGTCACACACCAACAGGAAAAAAATCAGGCATTTTTGTGTCCCCATTACAAAAATGAAAGGTAAAGAAAAAACAGATTCACAGGTTTTGATTCAACCCCCACCCCGGCACCTTAAAAGCAGAGTTATAACGCTCCTTTTTATAACTGGAGGGGTTGATCTGCTTGACTGAAGCAGAATTTCACCTGGGCTGTCTGTTACTCACAGTGATCCTCTTGGCATTACAGGGTTGTAAGCCCATAGAGCATTTTCAACAACAGATCACTGGGGCCACTGCGGAATAAGAACTCTTTAAGATTAGATGAAATTCTTCCTATGCATTTCAGATGAAACACCGGAAAGAACTTTGCTCTGAAGCAGCTCTTTGCATGCCTGAAGGTCAGCTGTGTCCAAGTGCAGGCAAAGGATTTGTGGTAAAGCTGCCACTGGCTTAGACTTCTTTCATGTCATCACATTCAGGTAGATGTTCAAGCACTCTGCACGCCACAGGCACACAGCCTTCTGCCCTCAGTATTCAAGGATCACATGCCAACCAGAGGTACCTGAGAAACTCATAATCTTGCAGGAGTTTGTCACTAAGGCTATCTGGGACGACTCAGGCCTGTCACATCTGTGATTGCAGAGAGAAGGAAATGGTGCTTACCTGCAGTGACAGATGCAATCGTAAGAGGAAGGTTTGGACAGATTTCAAAGCCATAGTGATGGAGGATCAAATCTTTGTATACTGTGACAGTAAGTTTGACACGGCTGGCAGGCTGGCCACTGCCATCACTGGTGCTGTCTGTCACAGACACTCTGCCCCTGTCAGACAAGAAGCCAGTGATTAATTAATATACAGTCGGAAGATAATTTATTGAAGGGGCATGGATCCACACACATACACGCCCCTCCTCCCCACTTTCAGTGGGCTGCACCAGTACACAGGGAGGCCAGCACTTCTCTGGGTACCCATGGGTGGCTCTGCACTGTGCAGGCCTGCGGTGATCCCCGAGGCTCCACAGAAAACTGAAGACATCAGAACAATGGCACTAGCTGGTTGTAACCACAACTCTTCCAGCTACCCCAGCCCAGTGGTCACATAGTGGGAGAACTCCAGGTGTGCCCCACAGCAAGCCCCGACCTCCACAGATCACAGCAACACCCTTCTCCAGCAAGGCAGTGAGAGAACTTACAGCTCTCTACTTCTTCCAGGATCCAGTCCAGCTTACTTTTGATTTACAGACCTTAGGAAAGTAAAGCAGCTGTGAGCTGGGCCCAGTCTTGCCCTAAAAACAAGGGCCAACAGCAAGACACAAAGAGGAGTACAACCCCACCTGCAAGAAAACTGTATTTCGCATTGAGTAGTATTGTATTTCTGCAGCTGTGGCTCACAAAACCAGAATGGGTTAAAGCAGGAACCTCTGACCCTGGAAACCAAGGGGGAAGCTTAAAAACATTGTTTTCCCTAGGGATTATTGCATGCATAGTTCCCAAGAGCAACTGAAACAGTGAATAAGATCTGCAACCCCTGACCACCCGTTTGTTGGGAACAAGCTTGTGCTGTCTCTGATCAAAGGTGATCAACAGATATTTCTTTCACAAAAAACATGTTTACCTGGATGCACCGTCCCGAGAGCGATGAAGCCATTTTGCTACCACTTGCTCTATTCTACATGCTTTGCGTGTCTGGATTAAGTTAGCCTCCAAATCTTCCATTTACCTGAAAGGGACAGAAACCACAGGAAAACAGAAATCTTCTAGACACTGTTCAGTTATCAACACCGATTCACAACTCTCCTGTAATAAAGACATCCGTTGGCACCTTGGGAAGACCACATGCTTTAACAGAGGATGTTAATATGTGGAACACTTAATCTGATTCTTCTTGCCCATCCAGTCTCCCCTTGCCTGGTGCTTTTGGTTAGTCCATGTTGGTGGTTATAGCGCGTTAGCTACTCATGGTAGAGAATAACCCAGTAACCTCTGTATTCTTCTTTCCCGGTTTCTGGATCCTGTGATGATATATCTAGTCATGGGAAAGCCCTTCTCTATTTTAATCTGGGATCTCTGAATTGTAAGCTTGGTAACACCCACCTGTACGCTGATCCAAACTAGGCATGCTTCTTCCACTGACCATCATCTCAGGGGCAAGTACACAGCCTTCAGCCTCAGTGGGCCAGACACTTCAGGGCATGGCAGTGACACCTACAGCAAACTCCTAACTGCCTTGGGGAGGCAGAGAACTGGTGTATTCCCTCCCTGTGACAGATTTCCTCTCAGATGAACACAGCCACAGAAATTCTGCAGAGAGCAGTAATGAAGCAAGAAACCGAGTGGCCAGTGCAAGCTGCTACAGACTGCTGTTTGCACTAGCAGCAGCAGTCTCTAAACACAGGTCATAAGCTCAAATTTTTCTCTGATAAAACTGGTCCAGTGTCCTGAAATCCGCTAGTCCTGGAGCTCTGCAAACATACATGGTTCCAGAAATCAGTAAAGTGAGTGGCTCATCCTGGATCTTCCACTTAAAAGCCCTAGGTCAACAATATGAAAATGGTTGCTCACCCAACCTGCTCCTTGTGCGTGTACCCTTTACTGTTGGTAGGACGGTTTTAGTCCTACTGAACTGAAGAACTGCAGCATTAGAAGGGTTTGGTTCTCTAGATAATTCATTGTGACTTTAATTGCACCCAAAAATGTTCCTTCTTTTGAAGATACAATGGTTAGGTCAGCTTCCAGACCCCAAAATGAACCTGCCAGTCCACAATTCCTCTACTAATACAGATAATTTGCCACTTTAACATTGTGTCTTCCTTGATACAGGTGACTATTTCTGTTATTCAGACACTGGAAAGAGCTGTGGGCTGCAAGTAAACCAAACACAAAATGAAACAGAAAATATGTCTGCATCTACAAGAAGCCACGAAGGATATAAACTCTTGTATTTCACTTGCATTTCAGCAAGGAAACAGAATTACTATATCTACCTTTCACGCTGTGTCTTCTGGTCAGCTTGCAAGCTTTGTAGGTCCTGAGGTCCTCCCTTGTGTCTTCTGCTCAGACAGTAAGTTCTGCACATTGGGGACATTGTCCGTTATGCTGAGACAGTGCAGAGGACAGCGGACTGCTGGTCCATAGCAGGAGCTGTATTAGAGAAGTATTAGTAAGTTAACTTCAGATAAAAGAGAGTTAGTTTGAAGCTGACAGAAATGAGGCACAGAACATTCTGTCTGCACATAAACTGGAACTCTCCCCCCAGCACCCTCCCAGCTCACAACACTCCTCCCAACTCATCTTTTCCAACAAGGATGAGAAGACATGACCAACATTTGTTGATGTCTCTTTCCCTCCCCGGAAGCTATTCTGGCCCATTTCAGACTGGTGTAGCAATGGACAGAAAAGAGGGGAAAGGGCCACAAAATTCAGCCCTCGGGGAGTTCTTTCTGTGCATTCTCTTGGCTGCTCTTTCTTATGCAACACAATTCAAAACTGCTCCTTCAGCCGCAGTGCTTCTGTATCTGCCTCAGAGCTGCATCTCTGAATGAAAAACGAGTACCCTGGCAATCAAATGGTGTTTTCTGTATTGTAGGATGTGAAATCTGCTCCCTTTCCAGAAGGTGACTGGGAAGTAACCACAGAACAAGTAGAAGCATAGAAGTTCTGCAGCCTGAAAGACACAGATAGAACGTGTCAGACCAAGGCCTGAGCAGTCATTGTCCATGCTTAGCATGCTCCCTTTCAGCCCCAGCATTTCACTGCTTCTGACAGTCAGCTCCATAGACACTTGTGCAACAGTACGGCTGGAATCACCTTCTGACTTTGACTTCATCTCTCTTCTCGGTAGCATAAAGGGCTTTGGCTTGCCTACATTCCTTCCAACACTCTAACACCTCACTTTGAGCCACGGGAAAAGTCCTTCTTGCAGCTGGTCCTTCATCCCAAGAGGCTCTCTGTTTGGGTGCCTACAAGTCACCTGCTTCAGCTACTGATGTGCTGAGATTAGTTGTTCTCTGGTGCTTTCTCACTACCTCCATGTACAGCTCCACACTCTAACACTGCTCCGTACCTTTTACTTCTTTGCAGAAAGCCAGCCTTTCTTTTCTACGCTTTTGCTGTGCTTCACAAAACGCTATTTCTGGACAAAACCTCTTAACCCGCAGGAGGAAAAGCCTGAGGAACAAACATAAATGCTGAAAAAACCCAGATGCAATACTAAGAGAAAAAAACGCACAATGTCCTTTAATAAACCAGAATGTTTGAGCCAAACAATAGGTGTCTTAGAAGAAGCAGTTTTGGTAGGTATTTCCCTATAACAGAGCAAAACACAAGGCAGCAGCCTTCTTTTTCACGGTGTCCCCAGGGCAGACAGCACCCACACATCCACTGAGTAGGACAGGACTACTCAATCTTTTGCACAGATCCATCATGCGTTGTGCAGCTCGCACCACCTCCTTGCTTCAAAGACGTCCTATGAACCCTCCAACCTGAGTCCTTCTCCCACCTGCCCTTTCGCAACTATTTTTGAGCCAAGCCCTTAAGCTGTTGAGCACATCACTAAGCAGCCTGAGTGGGCTAGGATCCTAATACACAAGGATCCCTAAACTCTGGCAGAGGAAATTAAGACTTGTCAGGCATTTGTGTGGCTAACTGACCCATTCACGTGGCCATTGCTTGGTGTGTCAGAGGAAACCTGGGTGGGTGGTTCTGGCTCTTCAGGAACAACACTGACTTGAAGATCAGAACCTTGGGAAACCTCACAGCAGGCAGCCACGGGGCAGTGCAACTGAGAGCAGTTGTGGGTAAGTGCATTGTCACCTGCATGGAGGGAAAGGACACAAGAACTACCAGCCTTCACTGTCTGTGTGTCATGCACATCTACCACAGCAGCGAGAACACTGCTCCCCGCCAGCCTCCTGTTCCATAGCCTCCCCTTCAGCCATTGCAGTGGCACAGAAGGCTGCAAACAAGGATAACACAGATGTGACCTCACCTCACTCAGTTCTTGCCCACTCCAAAGTGGAGCAGAAAGTCGGTGGCAGCCCATCATACAAGGAGAGGAAGCCATTGATAAATGGGTGCCAACTGTGCAATCAGGCAGAAAGCACCAAATGGAGGAGTACTCAGCCAGCTAGCTCAGATTTGACTGGCAGGAAAAAAAACAAAAACCAAACCCACTTTCAAGGAAAACATTTCACATTTTCTCATGTCGTTACATGGAAAGTATTAACTCATCAAACTGAAATTTTCTGATGGAAAATCTTTTTCTGCTACTTTTCAAACTGCATTTTTGTTTTAAAGTGTTCATTACCATCAAAATGTAGCAGCAACAGCAGTAGTGAGAATCAGCCGGTTTCCTCCACTCACTGATGGCAGAGAACTGCATGAGTAGAAATAGTTGCAATAAGCTGTCATAAAACACCTCTGGATGTGGTCCACCCATATCTTCACTCATCTGGGCTTTTGGAAACATCTTTCTAAGTACTTATTGTAAAGGATGCCAGACAGTGGTGAGCAATTTCAAGAAAGGCAATAATAAAAACCAAAGAGTGTATAATGTGCCATTCCCCCCGATCCTCAAAGTGCAGTCACAATAATGGGTACTGACAAAAAGCTGTGACACTTCAGTGCTCCTCTGGGTGAACAGAGGACTGTGGCTCGTGATTCACTGCCCATGCAGCAAGCCTTCAACATACAAACCACAGCGCATGTGGCCAGCAGCCCTGCAAGGCTACAAAGAGTACAGGGGTTTGAGGGAACACAGTCCTTGCTCTTTTGCTGCAATTTTTTCCCCACCGGCACCTTGCAAGAGCACGCATTGCTGAGACCGCACTAGGCCGCAATCCAGACTTCCTCGGAGTAACTAGCAGACAGAACAAGGATAACCGAGGTTATCTTCAGGATATTCAGCATGGTTGCTTTTCTTATACAGGTTTTTGATTCTGCCAGAGACATCAGGCAGGCCACCTGAGAGCAACCAGAACAAGCAGCCTAGGGGGGAGCACACAAGAGGACACCATGGGCAGGCAGGTCATTTTTCAATGACTATAGCTTGTTAGGGAGGGATGAGACCTGTCTAGAAGAGACAAGGGACTCTTTGGCAGCAGGCTGGCCAGCTTGGTGAGGCGGGCTTTAAATTGCAGGGCTCGGGGGCATGGGTCCAAATTGGCAATGCTCACGCCATCGCATCAAACTGGGGAATAAGCCAGGCCAACCAGAACAGTGATGTATGCTCCTTAGCTGCCTGCCAAGCTGAGCGCCAGAAGCCCAGCCACCTCAAGGGTGGATCCCCTTGCACCCTGCCTGCTCAATTACCTCTCTGAAATGCCTGTACACCAACGCATGCAGCATGGGGAATAAGCAGGAAGAATTAGAGATCTGTGTGCAGTCACAGGGCCGTGACCTCGTTGCTGTTACAGAGACACGGGGGGATAGCTCGCATGAGCAGGATGCTGCCATGGTTGATGTGTACTTTTTAGGAGAGACAGGCCAGCAGGAGAGGTGGTGGAATTGTTCTTTCTGTGAGGGAGCAATAGGAATGTATTCAGCTCTGCCTGGGCATGGACAAAGAGTGAGTTGAGAGCTTATGGGTAAAGATTAAGAGGCAGGCCAACACGGGGGACATTGTTGTCGGTCAGGCCCCCTGATCAGGAATAGGACATCAATGAGGCCTTCTACAGACAGCTGAAGGTAGCCCCACAATCAGAGGCCCTGGTTCTTTTGGGGACTTCAACCACCATGCTATCTTCTGGAAAAACAACACAGCTAGGCACATACAGTCCAAGAGGTTCCTGCAAAGTGTTGCTGATAACTTTTTGACACAGGTGGTGGAGGAGCCAATGAGGTGAGGTGTGCTCCTAGACCTTATACTCAGTAAGAAGGACTGGCTGGGGATGTGAAGGCTGGGAGCAGCCTTGGCTGTAGTGACCCTGAGATGGTGGAGTTCAGGATCCTGCATGGAAGACACAGGACAACAAGTAGGATTACAACCCTGGACTTCAGGAGAGCTAATTTTGGCCTCTTCAAGGACCTACTTGGAGGAATCCCATGGGTTAGGGCTCTGGAAGGTAGGGGGTCCAAGAGAACGTCTAATATTCCAGCATCACTTTCTTCAAGTTCAGTATTGGTGCACCCCTATGAGTAAGAAATCAAGCAAAGGGGGCAGGAGAACCTGCATGGACGAGCAAGAAGCTTCTGAAAAACCTCAAACAGAATAAGGAAGTTTATGGGATGCAAAAAAAGGGACAAGCCATTTGAAAGGAATATAGGAACGTTGTCAGAGTATGCAGGGATGTGATGAGGAAGGCTAAGGTCCATTGGGATTAAATCTGGTGAGGGAGGTCAAGGACAACAAGAAGGGCTTCTTCAAGTACAGCAGCAGGAGAAGGGTGACTAGGGAAAATGTGGGCCCATGGCTGAATGAGGTGGGTGCCCTGGTGAAAAAGGACACACAGAAAGCAGAGTCACTGAATGCTTCCTTTGCTTCAGTCTTTACTGCTAAGGATAGCCCTCAGGAATCCCAGACCCCAGGGGCAAGAGAGGAAGTGTGGAGAAAGGAAGAGTCTGCCTCGATTGAGGAGGATCAGGTTAGAGATCACTTAAGCAAACCTGGCACCCACAAATCCATGGGCCCCGATGGGATGCACCACCCAAGCGCTCAGGGAACTGGCAGATGTTATTGCCAAGACAATCCCCATCACCTGTGAAAGGTCATGGGGGACAGGAGAGGTGCCTGAGGACTGGAGGAAAGCCAGTGTCACTCCTGTCTTCAAAAAGGGCAAGAAGGAAAGCCCAGGGAACTACAGGTTGGTCAGCCTCACCTCTATCCCTGAAAAGGGGATACAACAGCTCATCCTGGATGTCACCTCTTAAGCATGCGGAAGAAAAGAAAGTTATCAGAAGTAGTCAACATAGATTCACCAAGGGGAAATCACGCTTGACCAACCTGATAGCCTTCTCTGATGGAACGACTGGCTTGGGTAGATGAGGGGAGAGCAGCAGATGTTGTCTGTCTTGACCTCAGCAAGGCTTTGGTACTGTCTCTCATAACATCCTCATGCACAAACTTAAGGAATGTGGGTGAGATGAGCGGACAGTGAGGTGGATCGAGAACTGGCTGAACGGCAGCACTCAGAGGGCTGTGTCCAGGGGCACAAAATCTGGCTGGAGGCCTGTAGCTAGCGGTGTTCCCCAGGGGTCAGTGCTGGGTCCAGTCCTGTTCAACCTTTTCATCGGTGATCTGGATGAAGGCACCAAGAGCACCCCCAGAAAGTTTGGTGATGATACAAAACTGGGAGGAGCGGCTTGATACATCAGATGGCTGCATTGCCATTCAGTGAGACCTGGGCAGGCTGGAGAGCTGGGTGGAGGGCAACCTAATGAAGTTCAGCAAAGGCAAGTGTAGGGTCCCGCACCTGGGGAGGAACAGCCCCCCACACCAGTACGGGCTGGGGCTGACCTGCTGGGGGGCAGCTCTGCGGACTGGGACCTGGGAGTGCTGGTGGGCAGCAAGATGCCCATGGGCCAGCCGTGTGACTTTGTGGCCAAGGTGGCCAGGGGGATCCTGGGGTCCATGAGGAGGAGCGGGGCCAGCAGGTGGAGGGAGGTGACCCTCCCCCTCTGCTCCGCCCTGGTGAGGCCGCATCTGGAGTGCTGTACCCAGTGCTGGGCTGCCCAGTTCAAGAGGGACAGGGAGCTACTGGAAAGGCTCCAGTGGAGGGGTACGAAGCTGATGAGGGGGCTGGAGCATCTCTCTCGTGAGGACAGGCTGAGGGAGCTGGGCCTGTTTAGCCTGGAGGAGACTGAGAGGGGATCTTGTCAGTATCTGCAAATACCTTAAGGGCGAGTGTCAGGAGGACGGGGCTGGGCTCTTTTCAGTGGTGCCCAGTGACAGGACCAGGACGGAGGCAACAGGCACAATCTGCAACACAGGAGGTTCCTTCTGAACACGAGGAAAAACTTCTTTTCTTTGAGGGTGACGGAGTGCTGGAAGAGGCTGCCCAGAGAGGCTGTGGCATCTCCTTCTCTGGAGACGTACGAAACACACCTGGACACAACTCTGTGTGACTTGCTTTAGGAGAGCCTGCCTGAGCAGGGGGTTGGTCTAGATGATCTCCAAAGGTCCCTTCCAACCCCAGCCAGTCTGTGATTTTGCCTGACTCCAGCTGTCTGTGCTGAGCTCCGAGTGCTAGGACACAGTGAGAAAAATGACCCATCTTCTGCCTTCTCCCACAGACATTGTCCAAGGGGGTCAAGCCAGCTGAAGAAAATCCCTTTCTTTTGCTTTAAAGGGGCAACTTGCACCTGCATCTCCCTGAAAATATCTCAAAACCTCTTGTGGACATCAGTGATTCACTTGGCAGGGCAGGGCATCCAGCTGCAGGCAACACAGAGGGTGCACTTAAAGATCTTCACATCAGCACTAACAACTTACCACAGCCCAGCCTCCCTCATATGGACATTCCTAGAGCCCCTGCTCTAGAGTTGTACTGGTGGCTGGAAGTTTCAGATTCAGTTTAATTCTTACTATGGGAGTGAAGTATCTGACCCTTAGAGCAGCAACAAAAATACCTTTGATACACGATCCCAGCTGCATCCTCATGAGGCAAACGGAGAGGAATTAAAGGTGGTTGGTTGCGTTAAATTTCCTGAAGTTTGGGGCCTGATTTGTTCTAAATACTGGGAATCATCAGCTACGACACAAATATTACTATGATAATACGTCTATTTAGAGCAGATCTGGAACAGCTACATTTTCTTCTTTACAAGATGCACCCTTCTTCTTGAAAAGCAGATGATCAGCATTTGCCTTAACACTGTTGCTGCCAGCCCTGATGATGCTGCCAGCGGAAGATGAAGCCAGGCTTGGCAGCAGGTACCCAATTACTGTAACTTGCTCTCTGTGGGGTATAAGGAGCACATATCAGGGGCCTGTGCAGCTACTCAAAGATTAATGTAGTACTCCCTGACTCACATGTGAATTCCCTAAGGGAGTAAAGGGCTTCTAAGGCTTCTTCCACCTCCCATCTCCAAGTCAGTCCCCCGGCCACCCTATAGTAATCAGGAGAGCAGCCAGCTCCAACCTCTAAGCTCCAGCTAATCCCACATAGCCTTCACAGGGAGCCTCACCACGTGCAACAAGGTTGTCTGATCATGGAAGACACAAGCCCTGCCTCTGGCCACCCTAACATGCCAAGGACCCCAACACCACCAGCAACCTCCCCAGCAGCTGCCGTAGGGGAGGCCATTCCTTCTGCAGAATGTTTCTCTTAACTGGAGAAGCCTTAGGGCTTGCAGTCAAAATGTGTGGTGTTGAAAATAAAGGCAGCAAAATTCAACAGCAGTGAGGGCTACGGCCCGAAGTGTAAACACAGTGCTTTGTGCTGGTTCCCTCTGCTTTTCATCGAAGCTGTATCTCTCTTTTGATGCAAGGTCAAAACCTGTGCACCGGGTTAGGTCTTTAAAAAGCAGGCTGCTGCTCCTCAGCAAAGGCTTCCAGCTCCAAAAATGGCCTCCTGTCCTCTTCCAAATGCTCCTTTATGGAGCTGCAGCAAGACTGCTGGTACAAACACCACTCATCGCTGCTAACGCAGCCTCAGAGTCTCATCTTTACTGTTGTCCTTTGACAGACAGCTAATTCCAGAGCAGAGCTCATGGGATTCAAAGTAATCACAGTGATGCTGAACTTCAGCAGTTCCTGTGGAGACAAAGCAGAGGTGTCCGTGCTAGGCATGTGGTGCTATGAGGATGCTGTGCACTGCAGCTGTAAAAGCCCTCTTCCAGAACAAGCTGTGAAAAATAGCCATGACAGGGTTGTGCATTTCATCATATCTTTGCCTTTTCTTGGTAGAGGAACATAAGCAAGTCCACAGTCCTGCCACTATCCAGACTGTAGCTATTCTTGCCGAAAAGGCTGAAGGTGCTAGCGGAACCATGCTCTGCCCTCCCTGAGGCAGAAACATCCACGAGAAAAACACAAGATCAAAGTGATCCTCCCATCACTAGGCAGAAAGCAGTAAACTTGAAGGAAAGGAGTGAATGGAGGCAAGTCTATGCCTGGGGCAGCAGGTGAACCCCCTCCTTGCCCACCTCACCTTCCCAGGTGCCTCTATACAACAGGCATGTGGGTCTGGATTTGGAAGGTCAGTCAACTGTTAACGTGAATGACGGTGCATCTACACGTGCTGGACAAACTAAAGGGAAGAAGAAAATGCACAGGCAGTGGAAGCAGGGACAGGTATCCTGCGAAGAGCATAGGGATGTTGCCCAGTTGTGTAGGGATGGGGTCAGGAAGGCCAAGGCACAGCTGGAGCTGAACTTGGCAAGGGATACAAAGGGCTTCTATAGGCATGTCAGCCAGAAAAGGAAGGTCAAAGAAAGCACACACCCCTGAAGAACACAACTGGCAAGCTGGTAAAAATGGACGAGTAAAAGACTGAGGTACTCAACAACTTTTTTGACTCAGTCTTCACCAGCAATCTCGCTAGACCTCAAAGCAGGGACTGGAGGAGCACTGTATGAGATCAAGCTTCAGACCACCTGAGGAACCTGAACATATGTAAGTCTATGGGACCTGATGAGATGCATCGAGGAGCCCTGAGGGAACCAGCTGATGTAGTTGCCAAGGCACTCCCTGATATCGGAAAAGTCATGGTAGTCAGGTGAAGTCTCCACTGAGTGGAAAAAGGGAAACATTGCACCCATTTTTTAGAAGGGTAGAAAGGAGGACCCTGGGAACTACCAAGCTGCTAGCCTCACCTCTGTGCCTGGGAAGATCATGGAACAGATACTCCTAGACACTATGTTAAGGCTCACAGAGGACAAGGAGGTAATTCAAGACAGCCAGCCTGGCTTCACCGATGGCACTTCTTGCCTGACCAACCCAGCTGTCTTCTACAATGGAGTGACTACATCAGAGGACAAAGGAAGAGCTACTGATGTCACCTATCTGGACTTTGTAAGGCCTTGGATAGGGTCCCCCACAAATTTCTAAATTGGATAGAGATGGATTTGATGGCGGTGATAAGGAACTGGGTGAATGGTTGCATCCAAAGGGTAGTGGTCAATGGCTCAGTGTCCAGATGGAGATCAGTGGTGTCCCTCAGGGGGTCTATACTGGGACAAGTACTGTTTAATATATTCATCAGTGACACAGCAGGATTAAGTGCATCCTCAGCAAGTCTACAAATGACACCAAGCTGTGTGGTGCAGTTGACATGCATGAGGGATGGGATGCCATTTAGGGGGACGTGGATAAATTTGAGAAATGGGCCCATGTGAACCTCATGAGTTCAACAAGGCAAAGTGCAAGCTGCTGTGCCTGCGTCACAGCAACCCTTGGTATCCACACAGGCTGGGGGATGAAGGGATTGAGAGCAGCCCTGCCTAGAGGGCCTTGGGGGTACTGGTGGATGAAAAGCTGGACATGAGCTGGCAATATGCGCTCACAGCCCAGAAACCCACCAGCACCCTGGACTGCATAAGAAGCGGCATGGACACCAGGCTGAGAGACGTGCTTCTGCCCCTCTGCTCTGCTCTGCTCTGGTGGGATCCCATGTGCTGTACTGTATCCAGCTCTGGGGCCCCCAGTACAAGAAAGGCCTGGAGCTGTTGGAGCAGGTCCAGAGGAGGGCTACAAAACTGATCAGAGGGCTGGAGCACCTCTCCTATGAGGAAAGGCTGAGGGAGGTGGGGTTCCTCAGCCTGGAGAACAGAAAGCTCCAGAGAGACCTTACTGTGGCCTTTCAGAACTTAAAGGGGGTTTATAAGAAAGATGGGGACAGACTTTTTAGCAGGGTCTGTAGCGATAGTACAAGGGGTAGTGGTTTTCAGCTAAAAGAGGGTCAACCCAGACTTGATATAAGGAAGACATTTGTGACAACGGAGGTGGTGAAACACTGGCACAGGTTTCCCAGGGAGGCGGTAGGTGCCCCGTCCCTGGAAACACTCAAGGCCAGGCTGGATGGGGCTCTGAGCAACTTGATCTAGTTGAAGGTGTCCCTGCTCATTGCAGGGGGGGTGGGCTAGATGGTCTTTAAAGGTCCCTTCCAACGCAAACCAACCTGTGATTCTATGATTTTACCTCCTGTGTAGCTGGTGACACATCCTCACACTGTGCAGTTCAGAGATGAAGTGGTGCTGGTCCCTGCCCAGACTACCCCAACTCATCAGGCATGGTCTTCTCTGGATACCAGTTATGTGCTGCATGCTGCCCTCATAAGGTCTGTAAAGCAGAAACTTTAGAAGCAGGATGTGCTTTTGCCATATGGCCGGTCTCCTTGGTTTGGAGAAGAGCACAAAGAAGTCCTTCAGGTAATGCTTGGCCTCTCTGCTGCCAGAAAGCCCCATGTTTTTTCCACCTGCTTCCAGAGATCACAGGGATAGCAAAAGAAAGGTTCAGCCCAAGTTCCTTTTGAAGTCCTCCAGAGCCAATGAATGCCCCTGGCTCCAGAGAAATCACGGGCTTCTGTCAGACAAGAGACTCCATCTGTGGTCCCTCAGCCAAGGAAGGAGTCTTCACACTCAACAGCAGAACCGGGTGTGGAGCTCCTCGAGTCAGGCAGCTGCAGGTTCAGGAGAACAGGCAGGTTCCCAAACAGCTGAATGCACGCCTCTGCCAACCAGCCAGGAGGATCTGGGTCACGTAATGGGTCAACTACAGGTAAGGAGGTATCGATCACAACTGGTGATGTCTGCTCCTTCAGCTGCTGTTCTTGTCCAAGTACCACCAGGGCGTAAGCACATTCTTTGCCTCCTAGGCAGGCAGCAGAAAACTGAGCTCATTCTTTACATAGTTCATTGTGAGCCTGGGCTGCATCAGAAGACACTTTTGGCAGGCTGGGCATCTCTGCAGCAAAGCTTTTGAAGGTCAGCCAGCCCTGACAAGACACTAGGACAGAACAGTAATTTTCAGTTTTTTCCACAATGGCTTCTAAAGATACTCTCCGAGATATGGTCAGGGAAGATAGCTGGGCCACAGGACTGAGATTAAAGCTTCCATGGCAACCTGCGCTCCCACCAGAATGCAAGTAAATCCCAGGTGGGAAGATGATACTAGAAACCGCTCCAAGGATGTTTCTGCCTGTGTAGCACCTGGCCCACTAGGGCTCTTCTCTTCTTAGGAGACATTTTACCCAAGACACCAACCCTGAAAAGCCACTGAGATGCTCTGACTCATTTACCTCCCAGCTTCCACATCCCCTGGGAGTCTCCCCAGGCTCATCTCTATGCAAATACAGCGGACATTGACAGGGTAGGTCTCCTTTCTCTTCCAATGACAAAGATGTTTGGTGGGTTTTTTTACGGAAATCAAGGATCCTTACAGGCCCCAGCCATGACTCCCATCTCCAGCCCCTGCAGCAAGGCAGGTGAACAGTTAAGGAAAAAGGAACACATGGGCTGGGGTGAGCCACGCTGCTTTCATTATTTGGCTGTGACTGAGCTGTTGCTGTTATAGTTTCCACAATCACACATTTAAATAACATAACCCATGCAAAAAGGAAATAAAATAAAATAAATAAAAAAACCCACTATGGTCATCCTGTCTCCTAAGTCAAGAGAAGCAGGAGAAGTTTTCCCTGAGCAAGTCTGTGATGTTTCCCTGGTTTTTGCAGAGACACGTTGGATTCACATGGGGCTTGCCCAGATCAAAGGCCTGCCCAAACTGTCCACACACAACTTTCTGCCTGTGAGAGTCATGGGCCCATCTGGGACTCATCCCGCTGCCCAGGGAAGAAGGTCCAGAGCAGGATCCTCCCCATGGCCGTAAACATCCTTGTGCGCCATGATGTCAGTCCCCTTACCCATTACAGCAGCACTGCTTCTCCTCAGAAGGAAAACATTCCCTTGACACTGCTCGATATTGCCAGATGTCACTAACAGGACCGAGGTCTGTTCAGCAGAGTTTATCCTCTACACTCTTATGTCAGCCGCTTGTCTGATCACCTCTGGGTCCCTGGTTATAATTGCTTTAGTACCACAGGGTGGCCTGCTCTCCTTACCAAGGACTTCACAGCTGACCTGATGTCCCTCTGACTGCGTGACAGTCCTGAGCTCTTCATCCTGGCCTCTCCACGTTACGAAAGCAGAGCTTGGACCCAGAAAATGACCAGCTTCGACTTGATTAAAAAGGGGACGGAGCCCTACAGCACCAGCCAGTGGGTCAGCAAGCTCGTGACCTAGTGCTGTGCAGATGTACGGCCATGTCCCTTCAGGTTGGTCCGGGGGCAGCACTCCAGAAGAATCCTACACACTCTTCTGTCCATCTCCCGCTATTGGCAGCCAGGAGAACCTGTGCTGTTCCACAAACACATCACCTTGTCTGCCAAGCAAGACCAGCCAAGTCTACCACCATCTGATCACAGTGCCACTGTGCACAAGCCTTCTCCAGCCATTCAAGCAAGCAGTCACCACCTCGGATTACCATGTTTTCAGTGAGCAGCTGAGCAAGTTCTGGCTTGTCAGCTGCTGTCACCAACCACCTTAGGCATAAGCACCAATCTGATTCAGTTTTTCATGAAGCCATCCACGCACCTGGGGGTTTTAGGGTTTTGTTTCTACAGGATGAACATACTTTGCACTTGAGTGGCTCATCACAGCTCAAGCAGCAAAGGGACAGCCACCACCACGCCCACTCATCCATCCATCCTTAGAGCCAAGGCAGCTTTGGAATGGGGAAAAACAGACCAACACTGTGTGAACCAGACAGACCACAGCAGCTTGAGGAAGTGTCACTTCTGATGCCTTCTGCAGCTACTGAGGAAGTCACGGTCCTTGACTGGACTCCTGCCATGCTGCACTGTATCCTCCAGTCTTAAAGGAGGAAAGAAGCACCTCATATGGTAAGAAAGCCATGAAGTGTTTCAGAAGGCATAATCCATGTCAGAAATACCACGCACTCATGCTGCAGTTCTCACGAAGTGCTGCTAAGTCATAGCATTATTTCCTTCTCATCCAAAATAGAAAAACCTTCTACGTTCAGCACTTCTTTGTCATGTCAGGAAAATAATTACCACTATTACCAACCCCCACAGAAGGGGAAAAAAAAAAAAAAAGAAGAAAAAAAAAAGCACAGCTGCTTTTTAGTGTTATTGGAAACCCAGGTTTCCGCCTACAAACAGCTGCTGCCAGGAGGAAAAAAAAAAAAGCCCCCTGCCAAAACAACAAAGAAATTTTCCACCTGACATTAAGTCAAAAAGAGTCAGCAGGAGAATTCCGAGCACTTGGCAACCCAGGGAAGACAGAGGAGGTTCTGCTTCAGGCCATGGTGCTGCTGAATGCTGCCTGATGCAATTGCTATACACAGATAAGGCTTCCCAGGAAGACCTTCTGGAGGAACATCTCCAGAGACACCGCCTGCGCTGCCTGTACATGCGTGTTCTGACTGCCTGAGTCCTCCCACCTTCCTCTTTCCCACAGCACTGGTCAGGTTTTACACAGACATGCTCTGGCTCAGAAAGACCACAGTATTTTCACAGATGCATGTCACTTGAGACAAAGCTTCTCAGAGCCCCAGCCACAGCCTGCAGGGGAACCTGCCCTGGGGATGCGCCCCTGGACCGGCAAGGTCTTGGGTTGAAGTGCCCATGGAGGAGAGGAATGGCACGGGACCCCGTGCAACCTGCAGACACATGGCTTATTGGTGAGGGCACAGACTCAGTGCTGCTGGGACCTGGTGCCAGCGCTGCTGGCAAGGTGGCTCCATGCCAAGCCCTGGAGCAGGGCTTTGTTGCAGCAGAACAACAGAGGAAGTTACCAGTGGCCGCTGGCTGGCTGAAGGGTGAAGCTGAAGCTCCACAGCATCACCTAGTAGAGCCATCTTCCAAGAGGCCCAGAGGAATTTGTCATGTAGCATCTTTAAACAAAAGCCAAGTAACACCTGGTCAGACTCAGGGAGAACACATGTTGTAGTTTGCCTGAGAACAGACACAAACATCAAGGAACAGGGTGAGCGGTCCTGCCAGATCACATCTATTTCTGCCACATAGTCATGAAGATGGTCCCTTTGTCTCTTTCAGCTTGACCAGATGTACTGCTGGAGGCCAGAAGTTATTAGTGACCACGAGGCACAAGTTAACCATTCACTGGTGCTCTTCCCAACCAATCTGCAGGGCAGTGCCAGCTGTTAGCTTGCTTTCTGAAGTCATTGGCAAGTCTGCACCCTCATTGTGCTCCGCTTTCCTGCAGACATAAAAGATCCCACAGCTGAATTACTTTTTGTCCTGGTTTCGGCTAGCATAGAGTTAGTTTTCTTCTTAGTAGGTGGTATAGTGCTGTGTTGCTGTGGTTTAAATTTCGTACCTTGATAACACAGTAATGTTTTTAGTTATTGCTAAGTAATGTTTGCACTAAGGCTTTTCAGTTTCTTGGGCCCTGCCAGCAAGAGGGCTGGAGGGGGCATAAGAAATTGGGAGGGGGCACAGCTAGGACAGCTGACCCAAACTGGCTGAACGGATATTCCATACCATAGAACATCATGCTCAGCATAGAAACTGGGGGAGCTGGCCAGGCTTGCTGCTCGCTGTTCAGGCACTGGCTGGGCATCGGTCAGTGAGTGATAAGCAATGGTATTGTGCATCACTTTGGGGTTTTTTCCCCCCCCTCTGAGTTTGATTTCTCTTTTTGCTATATCCCTTTTCATTCCAATTATTAGTAGTATTTTTTTCATTTCAATTATTAAATTGTTATTACCACAACCCATGGGTTTTACCTTTTTCCAGTACTCCTCCCCATCCCATGAGTCGGCTTGGGGGAAAAGAAAAAAAAAAGAAAGAGTGAGCAAGCAGCTGCATGGTACTTAGTTGCGTGCTGGGGTTAAACCATGACAGTTTTAAAATATGAGGTTCTGGGCATAGCATGCAAAGACTTCAGGCACCAAATAAAAATTGTTTTAGCAAAGGCTTATGTATTTAGAGTAAAGGGGAGAAGTAAGAATAGCTTTGTGTATGGTCCATTACACACAAACTGAGGAAAACAATAAACAGAATGTTCAAGGTGGAAAGGAGAAAAATCGATACCTCCCCTCCAGAACAGCTTTCACTTCTAAAAATAAACTTGTGTGGAAGTGCGTGAAGATCATCCCTTTAGCTATATCTATCTGGACAAGAACTGACAGCCCTGAAAGAATATTCCTCTCTAATTTCCAAGAGTAACTTACTTTCACAGTGATAAAAAGAACTGTCTCCCTCAGTGTGTCGTCAGATCCCTTCCCCAGCTTCTGTGTGCACAATACCATGAAACCAAGAAGCTAGCCCAGTTTGCAACAATGTCATGCCACTTAGAATTTGCGCAACGGGGGCGGGGAAGATTCTGTGCAGAACTCCACGTATTGGCACTGATCTCGACGTCCTGGTGCAGACCTTGGACCAAAAT
The DNA here is from genome assembly GCF_023634155.1 of Falco peregrinus. Classification (NCBI taxonomy): domain Eukaryota; kingdom Metazoa; phylum Chordata; class Aves; order Falconiformes; family Falconidae; genus Falco; species Falco peregrinus. Next base: position 445,350 of record NC_073739.1, on the reverse strand, counting down.
CCCTGCCTGTAAAGTCTGGCACTCTGGAGTATTTCCAGTGTCTTCCTGGGACTGTTTACCCAGAAGAAATCTCACCTCAGCGTACACAAGTTCAGGGCAGGCAACAAACCAGGTTCCTCCGCATCTGTGGGTAAAGATGATCTTTACCCATGCCTCAGATTTCACCAAGCATGGAGACTTTATGCTGGGAAACCACTTCTGCGTAGCCTTTTGGTAAATGCCAACAAACGAAGAATAAAGGGGGAAATACATGCCCTTGAAAAATACTGATTTGGGAATTTCGTGCTGCACACAGAGCCACTTCATGGAAGCCTAACAGCTTGTCTTCAGCTTTAAAAATGCCAGGCTTTTTGCAAGAATTAGATCCCAGGTAACTAACCAGCATTAAACACACTTCTCTATTTGCTAGCAGCTTGCTCAGCAAGAATTTAGAGTGTCATTTACTGAAACTTAGACGAGCGAAATGCAGGATAAATCAGATAGCACTACACTTGGAAATGCGTGCCATATGCCTTGCTACCAACGGCTAAACTACAGAAGCAAAGGAGTCTCCACCACAGCAAGCTCCACACTCAGCTGCAAGGCCATAGGCAGACGAATGCCACCACTTCTGCTGCCAAGCCACTCTTTCCCATAGCAGCTGCATCTGGTACAGGACATGACTGGGAAGCTTGGGTGGAGAAGAACTTCACCTGCCATCTCCTGGAAGGCTTCACTGGCTTCTTTCAAGCCCCCTATCCATCCAGAGCCCTCTCACCCCTCTACTCTTGTCTGAGAAAGACCTGTCTCCATCTCTATTATCCCTGTAGCGTCATGGACCTGGACAGAGGGCCAGCCTCTTCCTTGCAGTTGTGCTGTATCCTTGCAATTATTTGCTTTTGGCCTTCCCACCAGTTTGGTCCCACAGCTTACTCATCAGTCTTCCTAGAGCTGCACGGGCAGATTCACAAATGGAGGGATGGGGCAAGGGTCACGTGCCTCTCTAGCTGATGTCAGTTGGAATTTATGCAGGGAGAGTGAAATGCTGCCTTGCAGACTTCCAGAATTTATTTTTTTTTTTCTTTTCCAGCCTGGATTTTTATCCAGTTACACGATAGCCCTCTGAACATTTCTCTCTCTGCCTTGCTACAGAGAACCCCATATGGGAGCGGGAACAGGACCACAGAAAGAGCCAAAGCAGAGGAAACGATTCACTGAGGGCCTCCTATTTAACATGACTATCATTTCCATCTCCAGTTCTGGAGGTTCTGGGCCAGCTGGACTGCCCCTCCAGGACAAGGCCCCCATAACTAATGGGTTTCCCAACACTTCTTGCCTTACAGCCCCTTTAGAGCATTCAGCCTTATCTCCCACATCCCATCAGCAGGTTGTCTCAGCCAAATCTGCCAGGAAGGAAAAATTTCAGATAGCTTCCCAGTACTGCAGTAAACCCGTCTTCAACACGGGAGCCACAGACAAGCTGTCGCAGAGTAGTAGCAAAAATGTGTGATGCTCAAGAGGTGGAGACCAGCATGCAAATCCAGAATAGGTTATACCCAGGTGGAAGCTGGCAGGTATGTCGTCAGCGGTTAGATAGCCATCATGAGCACATACAAACGGAACAAATCCAATCACTTTGGCCAGCAACACAAATCTGTAACACCTCCCAGCCCAGCCGAATACGCAATGCCACCCCGCCCTTATCTGCTGTCCTTCACAGAGCCTGATCTCTGTGCTCCAGCTGCCCTGCAGAGATCCCGCCTTTGCCTATTGAGACCACCGTCCTTTGTAATGAAGATGCTCTCCAGAATGCTGGATCTGATGTTTGCATGTTAAAGCCACTCTGACTTTCCGCTCCCCCCAGCTCAGGTGACATTCCTCTCACAGTATTATCCCATTGTTAAAAGGCAAAAATAATTGACTATGAATTCGACAACAGTGAGGGGTTGGGAACTTATCTGCTCGTTTTGTTGTCGGTTTGGGGGTTGCGGGGGAGGGGGGGGAGGGGAGTGAGGCATGTATAGCTTCCTCCGCTGAAAAAGAAAATTACCTCACGGCGTTTGGTGCAAGATCAGGCCCAAAAACCACTGAACAAGTCCCCTGAACGAAGTCAGGCACACGAAACTCTAAGTAACGACCATTTCATTCACACAGACACCGTCCAAGCAGCTACCACCCAGCAAGACGGGTATTTCTGGATAGCAGCTAACAGCAGGGCACTAGACCAGAACTCAGAGGTGCTGGCTTTCTGCTGGAGTCCTGGGTTCGTGGATTTCTCCCACCGTATCAGCCTGGCGACCGGCTAAGCCAGCCCGGTAGCACCGGTTTCTTTGATGACAGTTTTGGGGCAGACGCGCCTGCCGTTGGCGTTGCCTCCAGCAGCAAAGCAATTTTCCACGTGGCTTTGGAGAAACAGCCGATGCGGAGCGCAACCGGCGGCACTACTTACTGCACCACCTCATCGCTCCAGCCGCTTTGGAGCGTCCCGGCGGACCCGCGCGGCTCCGCACCTGCGCTGGCACCGGGATCCACCGGGGCCCAACCCACCCGCCCGCCGCGGCAACGCCGGTCGGGCCCCCGGCCCGCCCCGCCAGACGCTCCGCGGCTCCCGGCCCGCTCCTCGGCGGAGGCTGCGGCGGGGCCGCGCCGACCGACGCGGGGAGCCCGCCCGAGGGGCCCCGGGGCAGCCGCGGCCGCTGCAAGGGGCGCAGGGCGGAGCCCGGCCGGACCGAGCCGGCGGCAAGGAAAAGCGGCCCCGCAGCCGCCGCGCCGTCGGGGGCTCCCGCAGCTCCCGGCACGGGAGGGGACCCCCGCCCGCCGCCGCCGCTGCTGCGGAAGCTGCCCCGTTACCTGCTGCCAGAAGCGGAGCGCGGAGCCCGCGGCGGCGCCGGCGGCGGGGCAGGTGCGGCCTCTGCCCGGGAAGGCGGGGCCGGGCAGCGGGGCGGGGCCGGGGGGCGGGTTGCCCCGCCCCTGCCGGTGGAAGGGGGCGGGGCGGGGGCCGGGGGCGGGGCGGGGTGTCCCCGGGGGTGCCTGATGGAGGTGAAGCTGCTGCACGCCGTTGCCCGCCGGGTCCGAGCAGCAGCGGGACTGGGAAGGTGCCCCAAAGGCGCGCCGAAACCCACACGCCCGGGGCTGTTGCTTACATCATCCAACATCAGCACCCGCAGCCTCAGCTTGTTCCCCTCTCCGGTTTATCAGCCCGTGCGTGTACAGCGTGGGTCCCTCCAGCAGCCAGCCACAGATACTGGCAGCCCAGTATAGCTCCCCCTTGGGTCCCAGCGTCACCAGTCGCTGGCACCTACAAGCCCATACAACGGCCTGAAGCCGTGGCCCCACTCCAGCTGCTGGACCAGACCCTCCCGCGCACACCAAACATACAGAGCTGCCCAGGACTGCCCCGGTTGCCCCAGTAGCCAGCCCCTCCGGTGGTCTCACCCCTAGAGACCCCCACTCCCCAAGTCCATGGCCACATAACCTCCTCGCCGCTCACCCAGCTGGATCATCACCAGCACTTGCACGCTCGCTTGCACACCCACACCACACACCCCAGAGTCCCTCACTCAGGAAGAACATTAGGAGTGGAGCTGTATCAGGCAACAAGACAGGCTGCTCTGACCCGTTGCAGGGCATGGCCAGACAAACATCCTGACCAGAAGACAGTTTCTATGCTGCCGGCCATTTTTATTGTCTTAACCCTCTGTTTTCACTTGTTGGTTCTCCCCAAACCATGTCAATTCCTGTGTTTCCCCACATTTGGTTCCTCCCCTGGGCATCCTGTGTAACAGGCTTTGCAGAATCTCGGAACGCTCTTCCCCTGCACCCCACAGCATGTTGATGGCAGAGTCCCAGGGTGCTCAGACACAGACTCCTTTTGATGGTTTCATGCCTGGACTGTGGGGCTGAGGCTTTCCTGGGACAGCCCTGGGAGGGCCCTGGACAGATTTGCCATTCCTTTGAGTCCCTAATTTGTGTTTCCAACTCCCTTTGTGCCTCTGTGCTCCTTACGGCTTGTGGAAGCGGGCCTCTCGTGGGCTAGTGACTACCGTATGGGCCTGGGAGTAGACAGGGCAGGGCATTATTTCGGCTTCCTACCCTGCTATTGCCCCTCCGTACTCCTCCGTGGGTGTGCAGAGCCACTTTTATCACGTAACACAGTGTGCAGTGCTCTTGCTCCTGGTACTCTAGGCACAAAGGGCTTAGTGGTGCTAAGGACAAAGAAAGTGGGGTGCAGGGCTGCTTGGACATCGCCTGGCACTGCACGACTTTCATTTGGCACTGCACAAATGGGGACACAGGAACCTACAACCACTGTGTCAGCTCTTCTTTTCCCATCTCTGACACCAGCCTTTGCTGCAAAAATGCCCTGCTCTGTGTTTAAATTCCCCTGCAACTGTCTGCAGCTCTTTATTTAGCACAAGGCTGGTCAGGAAACAAAGACTCACATACTGAAAGGTATTGATTTTTTCTGGTTTGTGCCTTTCTGGTTTTGCTCTTTCATACTCTCTAATTAGCCAGAACACTTCTGCACTGCGGGTCCTTCTGCCTTTACCTTTGCTGCTCTTTCTGCTCCTTTTTCAGAGACTTGAAACCCTCTCCCAAATCAACACACCCACAGAAACGATGGTTATTTTTCTTCACTGCTGCTGTAAAAGCTGAGTTTGTCTGGCACCTTTCACAATCACTACAACTTTGTAGTCACTGAATTTAACCAAAAATTAGGCTGGGGCCTGGCATCTGTAATTAACATAACACTAAACAGTGTCCAGGGAAAGGTTCTGCATCAACTGCTGATTCATGCACCTTTCCTAGACAATCTGCATCACATTTCCCTTCCTACCAGTGCCCCGGAATGATGTTTTCAAAGCGATCCACGCAGGAAGTAGAAGCTTAATGAATTAAAAAATAAATTAAGCCATAGTTCTCTCTCCTGGTGATGAAAACTGGTATCCACTAAGACGACAATTCAGAGCTTCATGCCAAGCTGCCAAACGTATTAGATTTGTACCTGCATGTGGTGGAACTGAGCATGTAGTTTTCTTCTCTCTGATTATTCTGTCAGGAGCCTGGGAAACATTTCTCCAGAAAGTGATGAGACATTTTTTCTCTAAATAGTGTTCTTCATTGCTCATGCTTTCATCATGTCACAGCTGACCCATAGAAGACTTCTGTCTGAGGAAACATTTCAAAACTATATGGGAGCTTCCAACTTGTTGCTGCTTGCCTGCCAAGCTCTTTCTGTGAAGAATGCAAGAATATTAAACCTCTGGGAGCTCATCCTAGTCATGAGCTGAACCTGTGAAACAATATCCATGTTCCATGATGCAGATAATTGCTCTGGAATTGCTGGGCTTAAGGATCCAGAAAGCTGCATCTGCTGAAGAAGAATTACTAAGATTTCATGAAGGAGAAAAAGCCTTCACATTTCACCTATCTGAAAAATCAAACTTAGTGGATTAGTCAGCCCTTCTCTCAGAGTTCCTTAGTCTGAATGTGGCAGGGCTTCCCAGCCATGTTTGAGTGCCTGTGTGCTGCAGTTTTTTGGTTCCATGGGGAACAGCTCAAGTTCCCTGACATTCTGCTTGCCCTTCTGCAGGATAAAACTGCAGGCAAGGCACACTTCCATCCTTCAGCCCTCTCTGAGTGGTTGGCCATGCCATTCTGCTGCTGCTGCCCAGCCCAGCTATCTGATGATGTTTGAGCCATCAAAGGTCATTGAGCATTATGTGAGTGACACAAACTACCTCAGAATCATAAAATCACAGATTGGTTTGCGTTGGAAGGGACCTTTAAAGACCATCTAGCCCACCCCCCCTGCAATGAGCAGGGACACCTTCAACTAGATCAAGTTGCTCAGAGCCCCATCCAGCCTGGCCTTGAGTGTTTCCAGGGACGGGGCACCTACCGCCTCCCTGGGAAACCTGTGCCAGTGTTTCACCACCTCCGTTGTCACAAATGTCTTCCTTATATCAAGTCTGGGTTGACCCTCTTTTAGCTGAAAACCACTACCCCTTGTACTATCGCTACAGACCCTGCTAAAAAGTCTGTCCCCATCTTTCTTATAAACCCCCTTTAAGTTCTGAAAGGCCACAGTAAGGTCTCTCTGGAGCTTTCTGTTCTCCAGGCTGAGGAACCCCACCTCCCTCAGCCTTTCCTCATAGGAGAGGTGCTCCAGCCCTCTGATCAGTTTTGTAGCCCTCCTCTGGACCTGCTCCAACAGCTCCAGGCCTTTCTTGTACTGGGGGCCCCAGAGCTGGATACAGTACAGCACATGGGATCCCACCAGAGCAGAGCAGAGCAGAGGGGCAGAAGCACATCTCTCAGCCTGGTGTCCATGCCGCTTCTTATGCAGCCCAGGATACCTTCTTAAAATACAACAACATCGCATTTGTGACCAGAGGAAGACAAAGCAGCTCAGAAGACAAAAGAGGTGTGAAAGATGTGTGGCAGAGCTGGTTGCGCTGGAGTCCTTCCAGAGAAGTGGCACCTGTGAGAAGGGCATGTGTGGGTCCGAGCCCTTCTGTGTGCTCTCTCTCCCCGGTGGGAAGACCTGTTTGGCAGGCCAGTCTGTAGTTTGAACCAGGGCATCTCTCTGAATCTCTCCTGTAGATCTCTCCTGCCTCTGTGCCCATAAGAAGGGCATGCCTTGCCTGTTTACAGCTCACCCTGATGCTCTGACTAATAGCTGGCTGCTTAAGCGTGGACAGCAAATCAGGCCAAGAGCCAGCACCGAGAAGCTCCAAAGCCTGCTGTGCAGGCACCCCTCACCGATCTGTTGTTAAGGAAACCCTTTCAGATCCCTTAGCAAGGAATAGACAGATTAACCCACGAAGCAGAATAGCTCAAATATACCAGAGGCAAACTATACAGTCCCCAATTTGCCCTTGAAACATCCATCTTCCTTCTCACCTCTTTGTCAATGTGTTTCAAGACAAGAAGCTCAAAAAGGAACCCACAGTTTTTCATCTGTGGTAGAAGGCAAAAAGGAAACAGTGTGACAAGAGAAACACTTCTGTTAACGATATAAGCGACCAGAAAACATTTACCCTGAAGGTAGAAACGCATTCAGACCCTCCCAGACTGACGGGTAGCATGCTATAGGCTCTGATTCTACTTAGAGTAGCGATTGCTTCTTAAAGCGATACAGACAAATGATGTCTCCTTTCTGGTTCTCTTCAGCATAAACATCAGTGCATTAAACCTGAAGACACCAGGAATCATGTTCAACCACTTGGTGCATGGGCAGAGCAAGCTGTGGTTACGTGTCACAGTTTTGGTGGGATCACATTTCCTATTGGCTCTGTCTCTCCCTGTCCAGATCACAGGTAAATGGATGGTAAGTCTGAAGTATTTGCCTTGAGGCTCTGGCATTGATTTTTAGCATTTATTTTTTTTTCACTTCCAAGTGAAGCTTTTAGGGCTGGTTTCACCCCCTGCATGTACAAAGCAGCACAGAGGTTCTCGCAGCAGCTTGGGCAGCATCATGAGCAGCAGGGGCACCTGTTCATCTCCTCCCAAAATTAAGGGGAAAGAGCAGGAAGAGAAATCTTCCCTTGGGATGCCAGGAGTGCCAGGGTACCCTGAGCCCTTTGTGCTGTACTCCCAGACCACAGCAGGCTGATAGGACTGGCTTAATGGAGATAAAACAGACCTGGAGTGGTGGGGACATCCCTGGGATGCCTGAATTGAGAACCGATGGGGGATTTCAAACTATCTGGCCTCACGTGACCTCAGTAAGGCAGATTCCAATATGACTGGTCAAATAACACTGCTTTCAGTATTGTGTCTCCCAGAAGAAAATCACAGCTTGGGAATGCTGACTTCGGTGATGCACAAAAGATGAGCCCCAAGCCGTAGCAGATCCCCAGTGACACCCGAAGGTCACTGGGGTGTCACACACACTGGGATGTCACACACACCCTCTGTGAAGGGGTCCCTGAAGATGCTGGCTGGCCCTGAGCCTGCGCAGCATCCAGAGGGTGCGGCACAGGGAGGCACATGAGGGATGGGTGCAGGGATGGCACCCCAGACATTCAGCTGCCCTGAGAGGTCATTGTGCTGCCAGCCTCATGTCACAGTTTTGGTGGGATCAGGCCTGGACACTTTCTGAGGCCAATAAAAGCTGACCATTTCCCCTCAGTGCCTGTCTATGCCTGGTCCATCCTGGCAGAAAGATGGGTGGAGGCAAGGCCCATGTCAGCAGGCAGAGCTGGAGGGCCCCTGTGCTCCCTCTTCTCCACACTGAGCAGAGCTGGCACCCTCGGCTGTTGCCTGTGCCTCTGGCACTCCAGCTCTGGACCAGCTGGGGCCTCTGCTGGCCTCGCTCCGTGGGACCTGTGTTTTGAGTCAACCTCTGTCCTCAGGGTGTCCCAGCAGTCTGGCTGGACCCCCTCAAGCTGCCTTTCTACTCGCCTCTCTGTGATTCAAACCAAGGACTTTGAACATTTCAGTTCTATCCTAAACTTGGTCTGTTGTACCTAATGTTTGCACGGCACTGCATCACCACGGTCTCATAAAGAACCTCCCCATTGCAGGGGGGTGTAGGAGCACCTACATGAGCCACTTGCCCCTCTGTTTTTCAGACCCTCCTCCAGTGCTCTGGTGCTCTCATCAATGGCAGTGAGAGCAGTGCTGCATGCCATCCATGGGCAAGTCCCTCCCCAGCAGTGCATGATCAAGGCTTTCCTTCTAGTCCCAGCATCAGGGCATTCCTGCTGCCCTTCATCTCTTCTTTTACAGCCATGTCTATGACTTGCCAGGAGCACTTTCATGCCTTGTGCCTCTCATTCCGAAATCATACCCAGGCAAGGCTTTCCTTACAGAGACTGAAACAGGTTTTGTATCCCTGAACCAGCAGCAATCTTCTGTCAGCCTGGAGTATGTTCAGGTACCGGTGTGGCGCCGTGCTGCAGGACACAAGATTCCAAGCAAGAGATTCTCATTCTCTCCTGCTCCTCTTGCAAATGCGAGCAGTGGAGGAATGGAGTGAAAAGCTGATCGTATGTATAGCCTTGGCTTCCCTCCTTGCCCCTGTGAGCCCCGCTGCTTCCTATGTTGGGCTCCATGGCTGCAAAGGCAGAGGATCCTGAGTGGAAAGGATGCACCAGGGTCTGCTGCAGCAGAAGTAGCAGGGCTGGGCTGTGCACACGGGCATCTTGAGTCAGGAGGAAGAGCCAAGAGGTATCTATGCTGCCCATTTTGTATTTTGGAGTTGAACAAAACTCTCTGACCAGACTCAGGGGTGTGTCCCATCAGAGTCTGAGAAAATGCAGACTTGGTGGTCCCACAGCCTCCCTGGGCCCCTTCATGACAACGGGACCTTCTTTGGCTATAGCCTGCTAAGGAGGGATGGGATCCACCTGTCTAGAAGAGACAAGGGACTCTTTGGCAGCAGGCTGGCCAGCTTGGTGAGGCGGGCTTTAAATTGCAGGGCTCGGGGGCATGGGTCCAAAGTGGCAATGCTCACGCCATCGCATCAAACTGGGGAATAAGCCAGGCCAACCAGAACAGTGATGTATGCTCCTTAGCTGCCTGCCAAGCTGAGCGCCAGGCAGCCAGCCACCCCAAGGAGCACGTGTGGCTATGGTGGATCCACTTGCACCTCTCCAACCTACCTCTCCAAAATAGTGGTACCCCAGCACACACAGCATGGAGAAAAAGCAGGAAGAATTAGAGACCTGTGTGAGGTCGCAGGGCCGTGATCTCATTGTAATTACAGACACGTGAGGGGATAGCTTGCACGACCTGAATGCTGTCATGGTTGGCTGCGTACATCTTAGGAGAGACAGGGCCAGCAAGGAGAGGTGGTGGATTTGCTCTTGGTGTGAGGAGCAATAGGAATGTATCGAGCTCTGCCTAGGGGAGGATGCAGAACGAGTCGAGAGCTTACCGGCCCCGTGTCTGCCTGGATCCGGCAGCCCCAGCCCGCAGCCGGTACCCGGGCATGGCGTTCCCTGGGCCCACGGCACGGTGGAACCTCTTCCCACGGTGCCACCCATGCCCTGGCTAGCACAGCCCTTGCTGTGTGGGCACGCTGCCCGCCCCTGCCACCTCGGTGTCTGGGCCTTCCCCACAGGCACTGCTGCTCTCCAGCCCCCCAGCCCCACCTTCAGCCATTCAGTAAATGGTTTCATGAATACACTGAAAGGACCACCGTGGGCCCGAGGTGGAGTTCACACACTGCTCCGCTCGGCCGCCAGTCTCTGGTCTTTCTTTTTCAGCACTGGTCAGGTGGATGCCCTTTCCACAAGGCAAGGAGATCCACGGCTCGTTGCCCTTCAGCAAAGGGGAAGAAGCCACCTCCCCACCAGGAAGCCCGGAGGGGGCAGAGCTTTCCCATTCAGGGGGGAAAAGCAGCAGAAGCCAGACCCTGCCTGTGCTGGGCCACAGACACAGAGCTGTGGCGCTGGATCAGCAGAAGCTCCTTAGGAACTCGCCGAAGGCGTACAGGCCTACATCTGTCTCTGTTTCAGTCACATCCATCAAGAACGCACTTCAGCCAAGATCGAAACGCCACCCGCTTCCAAGCTGGACAGGAGAGCCCATGGCAGACAGCGAGACAGCAGAGGCAGCTGGATGCTTCTCATGGATGCTTCCCCTTCCCAGAGCGGTCATCCCAGAGCAGGCAGAACCACTGGGAGCGGAGTCACAGCTGATGCCAGGGCTGGAGCTTCACCGTGTGGAAAGGCAGCTGCCCACGGAAGACACGCATGCCTCTTGGTGTCAGCCAGCAGCCCCCAGCAATGGGAGAGAAGCCACCCACATCGGGGCTGTGCAAGCTGACTTTGCCAATAACGAAGATGCTGGAGAGCCTGGCGGCAAAGCTCTTGCCGTTGGTATCCTTCACATAAGCCACGTCAAATCACTGGCCAGTGATCATCCCGATATGGCCCAGGCTGGCACCACCAGTCACCATGCACAGGTTACGTGGGGTGAAGGAAGACAGGCATGACAAGAGCTGGCACCAGGGGCCATGGTGAAGCCCTTCCACTTGGGCTCTTTGAGGAGCACCGCTGGAGAAGGGGAGGGACAGAGCTGCGCTGGCCCATAGAGTGGTCGCTGGAGCACCTGGTGACACCCACATCCCACAGGAACCTTGAGAAGCCAAATTGCTCTCTGGCCCTAAGGCTGGTGCCGAACATTCCCCACCACCTTCTTGGCTGTGTCAGCACCAAGGAGGCAACCCTGCTTCATCGTCCGGGTTGTGAGTGTGATCCCTCGCACACTTCACCTCTGGAGGAAAGTCACTGGAGGAGAGCAGCCTGCGAGGGACCTCCCAGAGCCTGCTGGGGAGAGGCTGGTCCCTCCACAGCCCATGGAAACTCCTGGGAGCACCCCAGCACGCCCAGTGGCTGCTGAGCCTCCCCTGAATTTCTGTAGGCAGGCACCAGAGCGTCCCCAGGCCTGGGAGCCCAGTGTGGGAGCAATGCCTGGGGACAAGGCCCAGGGTGGTGGCACCCAGAACTGTTGAATGCACACCCCAACACAGAGGGGTGAGCCCCTGCTCAGCTCCTCCCAGTCCCAGGGGAACTCAGCCCCACAGGCTGGGGGACACCTGCCCTCTCCCCAGCCCCTCACGGACCCAGGGGTCTCTGCCAGGGGTATGGGACACGCTACAGCGGGCAGGGGAAGAGCATCCCAGGATTGCACAAAGCTTATTAACGGGATGCCCAGGGGAGGAACCAAATGTGGGGAAACATGGGAATTGACGCAGTTCAGGCAGGATGAACATGTGAAAACAGAGGGGTAAGGTGATAAAAAGGGTCAGCAACACAGAAACTGATTTCTGATCGGGATGCTTGTCTGGTCATGCCCTACGCTGGGTCAGCATAGCCTGTCTTGCTGCCACCTTAATTCAACTCCACTTCTAGCATCCTTCTTGAATGAGGGACTCTGTACAGTGTGCATGTGTTTTCATGGTGGTCTCAGGCCACAAAGGGGAGCACATCGAGGCTGCTGGTGCTGTCTGCATTTGCGTGAGTGCTCAGGGCTCCTGTCTGCACTGATGCGTGTGGCCAGCCATGTATATGTGACACATATATCCACAGCCATGTACCTGCGAACTTGTATTGGGTTTCACGGCACAGTTTTGGGAGCAGGGGGGCTACAGGGGTGGCTTCTGTGAGAAGCTGCTAGAAGCTTCCCTTGTGTCAAATGGAGCCAGTGCCAGCTGGCTCCGAGATGGATCCACCACTGGCCAAGGCTGAGCCATCGTAACATGGCTCATAACGTAACATCGTACATAGGTACCTCGTTATGGGATATGTTAATGTTTAAGAAGGCAGGGAAAACTGTGCAACAGCAATAGCAGCTGGAGAGAGAAGTGAGAAGAACAACTCTGCAGACACTCAGGTCTGCGCAGGAGGCCATGAGGTGCTCCAGGCACTGGAGCAGAGATTTTCCAGCAGCCTGTGGTGAAGCCCACGGTGTGAGGTAGGCTGTCCACCCTCAGGCCGTGGAGGCCCACAGTGGAGCAGATCCCCACCTGCAGCCGGAGAGGGCCCCCCACCAGAGCAGAGGGATGCTCGAAGGAGGCTGTGACCCATGGGCAGCCCACGCTGGAGTGGGCTCCTGGCAGGACCTGTGGTCCCGTGGAGAGAGGAACCCGGGCTGGAGCAGGTTTGCTGGCAGGACTTGTGAAACCGTGGGGACCCACACTGGAGCAGGCTGTGCCTGAGGGGCTGCACCCCACGGAAAGGACCCACGCTGGAGCAGTTTTGTGGGAAAGGACTCAAGCTGGAGCAATTCATGACTGTCTGTCTCTCACTGGAGGGACATCATGCTGGAGCAGGGGCAGGGTGTGAGGAGCCCTTCCCCTGTGGAGGAAGGAGTGGCAGAGGCAGCGTGTGATGAACTGACCACAGCCCCTGTTCCCCATCCCCCTGCGCTGCTGGTGGGAAGGAGGGAGAGAAATTGGGAGTGAAGCTGAGCTCAGGAAGAAGGGAAGGGGGTAGGGGGAAGGTGTTTTTGGGATGTGCTTTTATTTCTTATTATCCTATTTTAATTTGAATAGTAATAAATTAAGCTAACTTCCCCAAGCTGAGTCTGTTTTGCCCATGATTATAATTGGTGAGCGATCTCTCCCTGTCTTTAACATGCCTCACGAACCTTTTGTTATATTTTCTCTCCCCTGTCCAGCCGAGGAGGGGAAGTGATAGAGCAGCTTTGGGGGGCACCTGGTGTCCACTCAGGGTCAATCCACTGCAGCACTGTAAGGGTGTGCATGTGTATGCACATGCTTTCTGTTAATAGCTGCTCAGCCTCACTGCTGGCTGAGCCTGGGTGCAGCAGCCTCACCTCTCTTGGGCTGCTGGATCCAGCCTTCCCTACAGGGAACAAAGATGACTTTTTCACGAGTGAGCCAGTTCCAACAGTCTGGCAGAAGCAGACAGGGGAGGCTGGAGCATCGGCACTAGCCCCCTCCATGCTGCAGCTTGAGGCTGCTGTGCTGGTCTCCTTCCAGCTCTGTGCAGCAACCACTACAGGTACAGCCTCAGGACAGACAGAGATGGCCTGAGTATGACATCTCGGTGAGGCGGCAGGTGGAGGTGGCGAATGGAAAAGCAGAACCCCTTGTTGGATGCGTGCTTCCTCTAGGAACTGCAAATTAAGCTTTGCTGCCTGAGCACTAACCTGTCTGCCAATGCAGGCAGCGCGGAGTAAAGCCACATCATCACACGGAGATGCGTGGTGCGATGGTGACCTCTGATGGTAAAGGAAATACTGCTACAGAAAATCAACCTGTGTCACCATCTGGCCCCCTGAGGTGCCAAACCCCAGGTGTCCAGACATGTGGTGAGCATGCAAGGGTCTGAGGGGAGAGGCCAGACCAGTCTTGCTACTCCTTCTCCTCCTGCTACGCATCAAGAACTGTTCCCCTGCCCCAGGTCCCCACTAAGCAGGACGTAGCTGGTGAGGCTGCTGGGGAGATATGAGCCACAGCAAAAGGGAGCAAAGGGGATTGGGGAGCTGGGTAGAAGCACAACACAGCTGTGAAGTGGGAGGCTTCCAGCTCAAGGTGCCCTAAGGACTCAGCTGTTCGTGTGGTTGGCGCCGTCTCTTTGCCCTGTGTCTCTCTGGTGCCTTTTCACTGTGCCCACTGCAATGCACAGGTGAGAGGAGGGCATGAGGCTTCCTCTCCTGGAACTGTTACGCTGTGTTTTAGCAGCTCTGTGTGGATTTACATTGCTGGACTGTCTGCTCTGGTATCGTTTTGCTCCTTTTAATCACCCAGTTTACACAACCCCCAGGATACCCTGTAGGCCTGAACACTGCCTCATTATTTGCTGCTTGCTCTGCAGAGAAATAACATCTCTCCCCCAGTCCTATTGCCATCTAAGGGTGTCACTCTCCCCAGCAGCACTATACCAAATGTACCCCTGCACAAGAACCTGTGCAGCCTCCTACGTTGTTCCTCGAAGAGGTCAGTGCGATCTGGTTTTAAAATTTTTCCCCTGCTTAAGCTCCTTGTAATTTGGCTTTCCCTTTGGATTAGCCATCCAGCTGACAGCTCTGCCACAGCACGGTGTTAGCAGGACTAGATGTAGATTCCGTTTTGGAATCTCATTCAACAAAGTTATCTGTGCCAGAGAGTCTTCCCCCTTGTACAGTTGCCAAGAGTCCTGCTGGAAAGGTGTGACTGACACTGCTGGCTTTCCTGGCCCTAAGTAGCTGCCGTTAGCTGCAATACATGCCAGAGCTTCTGGCTGGAATTAGTTGAAAGGAAAAGACTTCAGATTTGATAAAGTCAAGAGGCAGAGCTCTAACCGTGGTAGACTTTTTCTGTCTGCGGGGAGACACGGACAATATTACATGCCTCAGAACTGAGGAGAGAGGACGAATGGACACAAGACCATGCCACCTCTGGGTGTCTGTTACTGTAGCCCTACTGAGTGAGCAATGGGCACTGATCTTGCAGTGCAGCTGCCTCAGGCACCACCTATGATAGCTGCATTTATCGGTGCACCATCTGACTAGACAAACTTACTGGAAACTTGCAGAACGCTATATAACAGCCCTTGTCATCTCTTCTGACCTTCACACTGACGTGCGGAATCGAACTCTACCGCTCAAGGAGTTACAAAGCAGGTATGTTTATTGCGGCGCTGAGTGCAAGGGCGGTCGCTCCTCCTCACTTGCACACCGTTTCAACAAGCAGCCCGATATTTATTATACAAAGTCAGGCATATACAGAAAGGTTTCCGAACATTCAGAATCCCCCTCTGGCGCCTCTTCAAGATGTATTTTCCAACTCCTTGGGCAGTTCCCTGAAGTTCCTGTTTATCTTTGCATACATTAATTATGCAGACATTAATGCTTGGTCCTTCCTTATTGTCCACTCTGAACACTCAAGCTAATACGTGCCCACGGGGCCGGTTTTAATCTGTATCACCACGATCCCCCGCCGGGGGATCCATCCTCTTTGGGGTGGGGGCCGTTGGGGAAAAGGACGAACTTTTCCCCTGGTTTGTTTTCTTTCAGCAGTTAGCATGCCCTAGTCAGACGGCTCCTTATTGACATTCTTGTGGAGCTCATCTCCATCGGTACTAACTGTCCCTTCGCCAAGCGCTGAGCTCCTGCCCTTCGCTCTTCCTCTGGGGCTGATGTTTCTGTTACCTGTGCAGCTTCTGCCTGCTGCAGAGTTTTACGTTTTTTTCACTATATCAACGCCAGAGGCTGCAGATCCAGGCTGGAAAACAGGAAATAAAGATGAAAGCTGTTCACTAGTGACTGTCCCAAAAGAAAACAGCCTGTGGACAGAAATGGCAGACCAAGTCTCACAGGCAATACTGCATGGGCAGTCCTGTTTGGGAGCTTCTGCCAGAGCATTCTCGTTTGAAGGAGACCTGCCTTGCGTTACATCAACCAGCCTAAGCTGGTCTAACTCACCTTTGCCCTGGTTAAGGCTGGGTTAGATACCGGTATCTTCTCGTGTGCCTGTGCAGCACTGCCTGCAGTAGATGCATCGGTCCTGGACTCAGCGTACATATGGTCTTTAGTCACACTATCCGGTCTTCAGACCAGCAGAATTGAAAGCAGTAAGTATGGATGCTCCAGCTGCAAGGCACTGGGAAGCCAAGACACTGAGCATTAGACGCCAGCAGCAAGGGCCACGCACACTATTAGTGTGCTCACACACTAGGAGAGATGGCATTACCCTCTACACCAGGCCTGAGAAGCTGGATGGCATCAGTGGGGTGGGTGGGAACTGTCCCTTCAGCTTCAATTGGCAGTCACATTAATTTGCTTTTCGGCCTGGTTTGATGAAGCCCCAAAAATGTACAGTCTGATTGCTGTGCGGAGTCTGTAGAGAGACACTATGGAATGGCAGGCTGAAATTTATTGGCCAGAAAAAGAGAAAGTATTTTTGTTTGAACAAAGGCAAATGCTGTCATTAGTGTATGTATCAATATGGATTCTTTTGATGGGGTGAAATGGTCAACTTGGTAGGTAGCACCAAGGCTCCAGCACTATCTACTTTGCCTCCCTTTAGTGCTTCTGCAAGGCTTCCCCTGGGCCTCTAAACCGCCCTTGATACATATGCAACAGCAATAAACGTCCTGGTACAGCTCTAGAGGTGGAGGTTTCTGGCACTTCTCTGAATCTTACTGGTAGATGCTGAAGGAACCAGGGCAAGCTAATGCTGTCCTTTCAGCTGGCTGATAAGCTGTTTCCACCATGCGGGAGCAGCCCTGGAGAGACACTGCAGAACAGTGTATAGAAGGCCACTTCACAAAACATCTCCATCAAGGAGGATCAAGCCATCTTGGCGAGTTCTCCCATCTGCCCCAGCCCCAACCTGTCTGAAGTCTCAAAAAGGGCAGGCGGGACAGGTTTAATTTCTGAGTGCTATTTACTGCCTGCCTTCTGCACTAGCCCAGTCTTACCCCAGAGCCAGTGCCAGCACTTCATGGGATGGGGAGGACCCCTGGGGCAAGAAGTCTGAGTTCTCACTAGTGTGCTGGCCTTGCCCCAGAAAGACCCCACTGCTTGTCCCCAGTTATCTGTGAAGTTTGGCCTTTCCTCTCACATCACTACTCCTTAATCACTTGGGAGATCCAGCTGTCCCTTGTGGCATCATCCGCAGCTTTTGTCAGCTTTCCATACTGTCACCTGCGATACGCAGCCATGTCATGCAGTTGCCCATGTTCTGTTCAAAGACCTTAACCTCTAGCCAGCGTTCGGTCAGTGTCTAGTCGTCTGATATAGATTTAAAACCAGCCCCGTGGGCACGTATTAGCTTGACATGTTTAGAGTGGGCAGTAAGGAAGGGCTCATCGTTAGCCAGCAGATGCGTTACACTTGAACAAAAGGTTAGATGATGGAAGACACGTGAAGAACTCTAGTAGGTAACAGAAACTAAACAACAGGCTGCTAATGTATGCAAAGGTAAGCAGGAACTTTAGGCAACTGCCCAAGAAGGTGAAAAGTACATCTTGAAGAGGTGCCAGAGGGAGGAGATTATGATAATGAATTTTTGGAAACCTTATGTATTTTCGTAACTTTGTACAATAAATATCAGCCAGCTTGTTGAAACAGTGTGCAAGTGAGGAGGAGCAACCCCCCTTGCACCCAGCACTGCAATAAACATCCCCGCTTTATAACTCTCCTCGAGTTTTAGAGTTCAATTCCGCATGTCATGTCTGCCTGTAGCCCCAGTAAATGAAAGCTAAAATTTTCATGCAATTACAGGGCTGAGTAAAACTAAGAACATAATACGAGCTGTCAAAATCGTGCAGTTTGGAGGTTTGAGGGAATTCTGGAAAATTGACACAAACATTTCAAGGGCAGCTCGGGAAGTTGTTCATGCTGCTGTCAAAACCCAAAGCCAATGTCTTCTGTTCCTTGCCAGTCACTCCACATCTGAAGTCTCCTCCCTATCCAATGTGGGTTTCTCCCAAAGGAAATGTTTCTCATCCCCCTATTTTACAAAAGGACAAGGAGTATAGGGTGGCCCCAGTGAAACAACTCTCCAGTCAATGCCCTGGCAGAGTTCTCATTCACGTTGCTCCTTAACAGCATTTTTTTGTCTTTTCCTTGCTCCAGTCTCTCCAATACTGTGTCATGTTTGATTCAGCTATGCCCAGAATTGCCCAAGTTCCTTTATCTTCTCCAGAGCAACGTCTGGGAAAGCAGCATCACTTCTGCTTTTCAAATACAAAACAAGACTGGGAAGACCAACAGTCTTGAAATGTAGGATGAAACTCCTTGCTCTTCTGCTAACATGGGCTGGGGACCTGCCAATCCGTTTCTGCTAGCAAAGACCAGAGAAATCCAACATCCAGAATGAAACCACAAGTAAATCAATGAGATTACCTGGAAGCCAGCAGAACAAAGCTAGTTTATATCAGCTGCAGATCTGGGCAGCTCTGTCGTGTTTTTCTCCTGGACCTTGCTGTAATGCTCTCAGGAGGGCAGTTTTACAACTTTTTTTGACCAGAAGAGTTTGACCCTTCATTTGCGCTGGGAATTGGTATTGAATGTCCTGCAAATGTGCTCAGAATAGGGTGATTCAGGAACACTTTCCCTTGGCCATCCTTTGCAAAGTCAGGGTGGACCCTTGAGGTACCACAGAAAAGCAGGAAAGCTCCCCCAGCTAATGGGAGATGCAATTAGCCCCTGTTAATCACTGGCACAATGAAAGCAGCTGCTCTGTAATTGGCTTTGCCTCAGGTCATAGGCAGCTTAGCTGAGACAAATCTGGGTTTTTGAATTATCTACCTACTGCCTATCAAGCAAGCAGGCAGAGCAGGGTGGGCTGTGGAACCCAGATGTCTTGTGGGGGTGATGGGGAGAGCCACAAGCCTCTGCCTGCTTGTTTGGTCCACTCCAGGCACCAGTAGTGCCCGTGCCCATCTCTGAAGGTGTTCCCGGCATCTGAGGAGAGCTGCTGAAAGCATTGCTGCCTGCCACAGGCTGGAAATCGCTGGCTGAAGCCTGTATGTGTGGATGGAGCTCAAGAGTGAGACTTGACGGCTGTGTACACACTTATCTGGGTGGGCCTGGTCTCAGGCCTGAACCAGCTCCTCCCCCTAAAAAAGGGCACAATTCCAGTTAGCATTCATAGTCATCCAGTATCTTAACTGAAATTCATACACAGCCCACCTTCCTGTGACATCCAACTCCTGGAGCGGGGGCTTTGGGGTTGGCCAGAGGCCACTCCAAAGCCAAGATCCCTGGTCTTCTCAGTCTTTCTGTACCTGTTATTAAGTATTACTGGCCTCCGACGGTCTCCCGGGACTTGTTTGGGAATGGGGGTTGCATTTACAAAAGGCAAAAAAAGATCTTGCACGGTGGGGTTCTGTGCTGGAGTGAAGGGTCTTGTGTTCTAAACAAAGCAGAACAGCTAAGTCAGTTACTGCAGATCAGCAGCGGTACAAAAGACAATGGTGCGTAATTCAGGAGATGGTGTGTGAGTCAGGAAAGCTAGCAGAGCTAGAAGCAGGTTGACTCACAGCCAGATAAATTCTTCACTTCAGTTAGAGAAAAACAGGTATCTATTAAGTCGCACTGTAAACAGGTTACTTAGAAGGCACCAGGAATAGGTCAGAGGGGCCAGCAAGGCAACTGCTTCTCCTGCTTGGTGCAGCTATAACCCTCTCTTCCCAGCGATTGAGAACATTGAGACTAGTCTGTTCTTCAGGATCGTGTTCTCCTGCACAACTCACGTGGTAGTACCACACAAATGGGGAAGCCAGTGGGGTTCGCAGCAGCAGATGTGATGGCATGGCCAGAGGTGCTGAGTTTGAGGCTGCTGTGCTGACATGCTTTGAACCATCACGATGTGCAACCCACAGAAGCGGGCTCTGTTTCATCTGTGTCCGTCTCTCCTAAGCAGCCCTATGATGCATCCCCATTCCCAGACAAGTGTCTAGTACCCATCACTTAGATTAACTGCAGCTTCTCAGGACCACCATTAGTCACAGAGGTTGTCACTTACAGATGTTCCAAGCGCTATTATCTGCAACAGACTTGACAGGCATTGGACAGTCTCTCTGTGCTTTACTCTGTAGGGTTGTCCTAAGTCTGCTCACTGCCCTCTGCCTTCTAAGGGCAAGCACTGGGCTGAGGAGTGGCCTGGGTTTGCCTGGGACAGAGTTAAGTTTCTTCTTAGTAGCTATTGCAGTGCTGTGTATTGCATTGCTGCGAGAACAATGTTAACAGCATTGTGTTTGATCGTTGCTGGGTAATATTATACTAAGTCAAGGACCTTTCCCGTTTCTCAGGCCCGACCAGCGACAAGGCTGGAGGAGCACAAGAAATTGGGAGGGGACACAGCCAGGACAGCTGATCAGAACTAGCCAAAGGGATATTCCATACCATATGATGTCATGCAGAGTGTATATAAACTGGGGCAAGAAGAAGGCAGGGGGGAACATTCGGCATTATGGCATTTGTCTTCCCAAGTAGCCGTTATTGCATGACGGAACACTGCTGTCCTGGGGACAGCTGACCACCCACCTGCCCATGGGAAGTGGTGAATGAATTCTTTGTTTTGCTTTGCTTGTGTGCGCGGCTTTCGCTTTCCCTATTAAACTGTCTTTATCTCAGCCTACGAGTTTTTGTCTCTTTTACTCTTCCGATCCTCTCCCCATCCCACCGTGGGGACAGTGAGCAAGCAGCTGCGTGGGGCTTGGTTGCTGGCCGGGGTTAAACCACGACAGGAGAGAAGCTCCCGGTGGCCCGCATGACTCCTCCAGCACAGCTACACTTAACCAGAACTGCTCCGTGCACTCACCTGCAAAAGGCTCCCCGAGTTCACACCCACGGACCGGGCAGCTTCCAGGCTGGCGGCACAGCTACCCACCGCAGACCCAGCTCTGCCTGCTCCGGTAGACCAGGCAGCCGCCCGGCCGGGCGGGAGCGGGGAGGCCGCGCTGCTGCGGGCGGGACCGGAAGAACTCCGCCCGCAGGGCCCCCGAGGTCCCCGCCCCGCCGCCGGCCGGCACAGCCAGGACGAGCACCCCCGCCAGCGGCCGGCCGCGAGCCCCGGCCCCCGCCGCAGGCCCGCCCAGCCGCCGGGCCAGGCCGCCGCCGCGTCCCCTGGGGGGCAGGCCTCCGTCCAGCCGCGGGACACCGCCCCGCCCCGCCCCGCCAACAGAGCGGGCCTCTTCCGCGGGCCGCCTGAGCCCTCCCACCCCGGCAGCGGCGGAACGCGCCCGTTACCGGGACCGCCAGGGCAAAGACCGCCAGTACCGCGCTGCGGAAGCAGCTCCCGCGGCCTCACGGCGGGGCCGGGCGGCCCCCGGAGGGCGGGGCCGGGCGGCCCCCGGAGGGCGGGGCCGGGCGGCCCCCGGAGGGCGGGGCCGGGCGGCCCCCGGAGGGCGGGGCCGGGCGGCCCCCGGAGGGCGGGGCCGGGCGGCCCCCGGAGGGCGGGGCCGGGCGGCCCCCGGAGGGCGGGGCCGGGCGGCCCCCGGAGGGCGGGGCCGGGCGGCCCCCGGAGGGCGGGGCCTTGGCCGCGCCTCACTGCGTACGCGCCGCCCGCCCCGCCCCCCCCCCGCCCCTCTCGCGCCTGCGCCGCGCGCGTCCCGCCGGCGGCCCGCACCGCGCCGGGCGCAGCATGTTCCGCATCGAGGGGCTGGGGCCCAAGATGGACCCGGAGGAGCTGAAGCGGAAGATGCGCCGCGACGTCCTCACCTCCGTCCGCAACTTCCTCATCTACGTTGCGCTGCTGCGGATCAGTAAGTGCTGGGGCGGCCGAGACCGCAGCAGACGCGATGGCGGCCTGTATCGCCGGCCTTGCTCCTGGCAGCCTCCTGACCGCCTCGGCCCGCGGCGGCGCGGCCCGGTGGCTGGGTGCTTACCCGGGGCCGCGATGAGGCCCGGCGGCCCGGCAGCGCTCCTGGCTGCCGTTCCTGCTGGTTCCCCCCTGGAATCGTGCTGCCTCGCTCGTTAAAGCAGGCGTGCGGAGAGAGAAGGGACCGCCTGGGAGGCAGAAAGTAGTCCTTCGCCCAGCCTCTGAATATTTTAGATGCTGTTTTGTTACAGACTTACTGGGGAATAACTGCTTCTTCAGCGAGGTTCATGCAGTTTTCTTTTCTGCTTGCAGCTCCTTTCATCCTGAAGAAGCTGGACAGCATATGACCACTTCAGACACAATATATGAAAACATGAAATGGACCGGAGCTGCTTTCCCCTGTTTTTTTTTTTTAATTAAACATTGTGCCAGAGGCAGACATCCAGTACTAAATGGTTCTAAAATGTTTCGCTTAAGCCTATCTGACCTGAGAGTGACAGCTTAGGTTGGAGGATGGGGAAGATGTCTGTTGCCCCTGCAGGGCAATTCTGGTCACAGAATACTCCCTAGTAGCATCAAGCTATGACTTGTGATGGAACATTTCTTGTACTGTTTAAAAAAAAAAAAACCAAACCAAAACGCTGCCCATCGCCATTTTGTTTGAAGTGTTAAGCGCTGGCAAGTTGCTCTGTTATGCAGCTACCTCTAAACTGCCACATGCTATGGCCATCAACCTTACCGAACTTTTCTGTATGAAAAAGGAAGTCTTCAATGAGTTCAGTTCACAAGCAGTTTTATTTTAAATAAATGGAGGAGCAGTTGTGTTACTTAACTTTGGTAGTGCTTTATTTTTAATAACCGTCACTCAAGCTAGAGGTCATCTGGAGTTATTTCCCTGGCTCTTGTCTTAGGCTTACTTTCTTCTCCACCTTTAAAATCAACTTGTATTGAGGAAAAGCAAAGGAGAGTGAAAAAGACATGGCAATGATGCATTAATGTGGTTTTGTGGTGGTTTAACCCCAGCCAGCTACTAAGTACCATGCAGCTGCTCAGTCCCTCGCTTTTCCTCCTCCCTGCACCAGTGAGATGGGAAGGAGAATCAGAAAAAAGGTAAAACACGTGGGTTGGGGTAAGAAAGAATTAATAATTGAAGTAAAGGAAACTATAATGACAAGTAATGAAAAGGCAGATAACAAAAAGAGAGGAATAAAAGGCGTGAAAAACAAGTGATGCACAATACAGTTACTGGCCGCTGCCCAGCCAGTCCCCAAGCAGTGATCGGCCGGCCACTGGCAAACTCTCCCCGGTTTATACACGGAGCATGATGTTCTGTGGTATGGTTTAGCCCTTCGGCCCGTTGGGGTCAGCTGTCCTGGCTGTGCTCCCTCCCGGCATCTTGTGCACCTCTTCACTGGCACGGTATGGGAAACTGAAGTCTTTGACTTAGGGTAAGGACAACTTGGCTACAACTAAACCATCAGTGTGTTGTCATCAGTGTGTTGTCCTCGTACTAAATCTAAACAGAACAGCAGCTACTAGGAAGAAAATTTCTATCCCAGCTAAAACCAGGACAGTCTCCACCCTCGTTCTATACTGTTTGCATCACACCCCGGTCCCACAATTTCCAGTAGATCCCAGGTAACCACCATCACCTTACCTGTCTTTTGATACAAACACACAGGTATCGTTCCCTTAGTCTATGGACCATCTCTATAATAAAGTCCATTGAGTTCATTTAGTCCATGATGTTGGGCTCCATCTGTCAAAACAGTCCTGCAATGCAGGAAAGATGCAGGACAGGCACCTGTTGTTCATTGACCTTCAGCAATCCCACAACAGAAGGGTCTTCGAGAGACTGGGCAAGGTAGGCAGCTGCTTAATTTCCTCTGTCTCCAAGGCAGCTATACCCAAAGCCCACCGGTACCCTTCTGGGCCCTTGAAATACCCTCTCCTGAGAGTCTGGGCCGCGGATGCACAGAGCCTCTGGGCCAGTCGCAGCGGGGTGCTTTTGCCACTTCTTCCTAGTCATCTTACTTCAGCCTCCAATACAGTTGGCTGTTGGGATCCCTGTCACTCCAGAAATAGAAAGGGCTTCTGCCCGGTATGGCTTGATGGCATTGGGTTACACTGTGCACTGGTGTCTACTAGAGCTTTATTCTCTTCTGGATCTGATTGTGCCTGGACTTCATCGTAGACTCAAAGAATATCTCTACTTGGAAGTGAACCATAAGGACCACCAAGTCCGACTCCTTGGTCCTTACTGGACGACCCAAAACCAAACCACGACTAAAGGTGTTTTTCACATGCTCCTTGAATGCTAACAGGCTTGGTGCCCTGGATACTTCCTTGAGGAACCTTGTCCAGTGACTGTCAGTGAAGAACCTTTTCCTACCATGCAGTCTGAACTTGCCCTGACACAGCTTCATCCCATTGTAACATCTGTGGCTTGCTCCACTTTCTCTGTGTGGATGGTATAACAGGATCAGCCTGCCTGAGCTCTAGGTCTATGGAATTCTTTAGGGTAACAGCTGCTGTGACAATCTGTTTGGTATGATGTGGCACATGTAGCGCCTAACATACCAACAGCAAGCAGTTATTTTATCTACGACCCTTGAATAAAACATAGCGCAGAAGAGTACAAGCACAGTGGAAAAACCCCAGGTTGAAAACACGGGCCCCAGATCTCTGTCCAAGGCAGCACAGGGCTTCGTTGCTGAAGTGCTTGTAAGGATTAACCACATCGCTGCTGCTCCTATGCGCGGTCGCATTGCGTTGCTTTTGCTGCTGTGGGTAAGCTATTACCATGATTAGGAAAGGGTGTAGGTATAGTGCCAAGCACTCATATATGGCTGGAATGTATATATATATATATATATACAGGCACACGTATTTGAACTCCCAGTCTCTTGGTTAACCAGTATGTCCGCTTTAGCTAAAGGAACTGCCTGGACTGGTGTTTCTTCCCCTTTTTTTTTATTTTTTTGTTTTTTGGTAACCTAGTCTGTAATGTGGATGCAGGAAACAGATCACAGTGGCAGCACTTCACCTTTGTGCCTCTGGCTTTCTGCCATTTCCTGGCATATCACATGTATAAGATTATTTATACAATTTATTTATTTATCTATACATTTTATAGGCAACACAAGTGAGCAGAGACTGACTTCATCGGCTAGGCCTCCATTCTGTGGGAGAAAAGCGTGCAAGAGCGCAAATCTACAGAGTGGAAAAGAGATTTCAGGAGTTGTTTCGTATTCGCACTTTACTGGAACAGACTCACTGTCCTGTTTCATTGCAGCAGGCAAGCAGTCATAAAGGACTTGTGCTTTTCTCATTTTACTTACCACCTCTGGCTCTCTGCATAATTATTAGCACCAGCTTCTTTGCTTCTAGACCACATCCACTTTTTATTCTTTGTTTTGTGTGCCATAGATTTCTCCTCATTTCTAATTTCAGCTTTGCATGGAAGCACGCTCTGAGCCAGATGCACCACAGTGGTAGAACCAGAGGGCATTATTTCCTAGGAGACAACTCTTAACTTATCTTTTTTGCGTTTTTTACTTCGAGAGAACTCTGCTTTGGATTTCTGCCCTATAGAAGCCAAACCTTTATAACCCAGCAAATGCCACAGCTGTGCTGCATTGCTTTTGCCAGTCCTGGGTGCAACATAACCAGCATCTCCAGGGACAGTAAATTTCCTGGGTGGCTGACTGCCCGTGATTTACTAGCTTCCAGAAACAACTCCATGTTTGGGTGTGACACCCATCTATAGCAAAACACCCTCGGAGCACACCTGGTGGTACAAACTCAGCAGCCAGGTTGATGATAGGGCAGGTGGAGGTGCGGCAGCTCCTTCTTTTGCTGTTCAGCTCTTGTGTACGCAGCATGGCACCCTCAAGTAGCTGGTGCTCCAGGGGGGAAAAAAAAAGTCAGGCTCCAAGCCAAGCATCTGTCAGGACTCTGAAAGAACCAACCGCTGGCCTGCAGCAGCAGCAGCAGCGAGAAAGGCTCAGACACAGGTGGCAAGGTCCACGTGCTGCCCACACACAAGTGCCAGAGCACTGAGGATGGGGGCGAGAGGGATGTTGGTGTTGGTGCAGCCCTCCTGTAATAACAGGAGGAAAGCAGCACAAGGGACTTCTCCTCTGACCCCTGCCATGTGGTGCACCAGCAGCCTGGTGCAGGTTGCATGCCCCACACCACCTCACTCTGAGCGCATCATCTGTGTTCTGTCCTTGGGTGGTGTGCAGGGCATGGTCCTCCCACCCAGAAGCCAGAGTGCCCTGCTCTGCAGCCAGACAGGAACAAACATGTCCCAGAAGGGCTGCAGATGTTTGACCCCAAAGGGGAAAATTCCGGCTGGGGTGCAAATCCAGTGACAACTGCATAAGCAGATGAAATTTGTAAGCAAAGCTTTACTTACGTGTTCAGGTTGCTCAAAAATGGCTTGCTTTAAAACTGCCTAGTCTTCCTAGTTATGCTGCAAGGTTTTCTCCTGGGGGCAAACATGGGTGGGAATTAACAAATGGTGACCTTTTCCGCAGCGTTAGAAACTCTAACTTCATGTGAGATGCATAAGAAAACAGGCCAGAGAGAGAATGCCACTTAAAATGGTATTTTACTGCTTTTCAAATGCTTTTATTGCTCTATTTTTCCCCTACTGATATTCCATGAATTTTCAGTATTAATGTGCATTTTCAACTAGGTATTTTCAAAACTAATTGCATAGTTTCCAAGCAGGAAGATGTATAAAACTGACAGTAAGCCTATAGTAAGAGTATTAATGCAACATTTTCCAAACTCCTATGGCAAAGGAAGCAAAGGTAGCCACTGACTGTTTTCTAGCATGTGCTTTGCGGTTCGGCTCTTCTTGAGTGAACAAATGCCTTCTTCCTGGAACAAGGGAGAGGGCAGATTTCAGACAACATTACCAAGTAAGTCTTTCATAGGAAACTGAACTTTTCTTAAAAGCCCCGCTCTGACTCTACCAAAGATTCAATTTCGGCATAAGATACTGCATTTCCAGAATAGCTTTGAAGTGACACACTCCTCTCTTCCTCTTCTTTCCCACACCCTGACCTCCCAGTTTCAAATCTTGCTTTACACACGGCAGACAATTCACCATTGTACTACTTGCTGGCCCAGCATAACCTATGCTGTCTCACTGGAATGCATTACAGCAGGGACTAATGTCATGGTACAAATACTAGGAGTGACAGAGCCTCACAGAAGTCTGTTCCTATGGCTGAATGTAAAATATTAGCATTCATTTACCTGTCTCGTCTTCATTCTCCTTTCTGGAAAGGATTCATTCCTGCCAGCAGCTGATACTTTGTCAAGGGTATGACTTGCATTCCCATCTGCGCTTTATTAAAAGAACCACCCAGCAACGTTTCATGCCAGCAAAGCTGCTTGTGCCCTTGTTGGGATAGGGGAAGGCTGGTACATTGAAATACCCTTCTCTGTTGCACGGGACGACCTTGTCAGTTGCTCTAGAGAAGGACAATCCAAATACACGCAACACATCTGACCAAGTCCTTCCCTGCAGCTGGCTGCTTTCTCATCTACAAACCCTGATTTGTGCAGTGGAAGGAGAGTGTGCCAAAGCCAGCTAGCTCCTGGTAATGGCATGCACTGTTATTGTTAGCGTTACCTGCTAGGCAGGGTTGTCCTGTGCCAGAAGGTATGCCTCCTTGTTTCTGTTCTGCTCAAGGACCGTGATGCTCCCATCTGCATGTGCCTCTCCAGCCGTGTTGGCAACGTGACACCGGTAGACCCCCTCATCTTCCTTCATTAGTTGGTCAATCTGGCAAAACCATCACAGAAAATAGTTTATTATCAACAGGCACATACATTCTGAACAGCACCCCGGAACCACTCTCACAACTAAGCACATTTGAAGTTTGCTGTTCGTTCAAAACAGGCACAAAATACTGCTCCTCTAGACAGTTACGAGGGCAATCTGCTCTGTGTGACGTGTCTGCCCGGAAGGTCCTCTTTGGTCCTTCTCTTACTGCTTTCACCGTTTGAACTTTGTCACTTCTCACTACCACCAAGACCTTGGGTGCTGCCTGTCCAAGCCTGTCCCATGTACCTGCTGTGCTGAACTTACCAAAACCCACCCTGTGCCTTCATCCTGCAAAGGTCCTCCCCAAGCCTGAACAGCCGTGTTTGCTCTGTCTCCAGGCAGCTCCTCCAGGAGGGTGACTCCTCTGTGTGACTCTGAGACCTGCAGAGTTTCATAGGAGTGTGAAGATGTTAGAGGACATCCATGAAATCCATTAGAAGCATTTACTCGTGATAATTGTCTCTGAACATGCTGTCACTGACATGCTTGGACAAGCAGGCAGAGGAGCTGCATGCAGGGCAGGGAGCAGGGAGAAGCAGGGTGATGCTCACTGGACAGGTGCTCTCTGCAGCTCCAGGGAAATATGCTGGTGAAATGCACCTCTTTCTGCCTACACCCAGCCTGTGCCAAGACTCTCATCCCCTTCTTCCTCATTGCCCTGAATTTGAGCCCTATTCACCCCTAAGAACGCCTGAGCTCACTTGGTCTCTCAGTGTAGCTCCTGTGTCAGCAGCAAAGAGCAGAAACCTTCTGTCACAGGTACTGGGGCTTTGGATACTTCAAAGCACTGCTCAATATGCCTATTGCTCAGCATCCTCCTGTGCTGCAGCATTGACCCCTACAGACTCGGTTCTCTGTGTATCTGAAGGGTTGAGAAAATTGCGCTTGCTTTGAAGTCTCTAAGGTTTTAGGCAAAAATTTTTTTGTGCAGTGTGGCTTCGAGACGCCTCAGGCTGACGTCATCACAGAGCAAGGCACTTTCAGACACGGAGATAAAACCATCCAGCAAACCAGTAGCACCAAGTAGTCTCTGTTTTACTAGATGCGTGGGCAGATGTCTGCTGGGCGTACATCCCAGTTGTGGTACTGACTGCTAAAACCATTCTCTAATTTGTAGTGCTTGACAAGGCACTCTGACGTTGTTCACTAGATTACATTACCATGAGAAGATGCTTGGATTCATGATAACCTTTGGGGAGATGAGGACTAGACCTCCCCACCACATGGGCACTACCGGCTGCTGAAGCGTTGGAAGAAATTGTCCCTACTCTGCTTTCAGCGTGTATGCGGATGATGAATTGAATTACCTGAAATGTGGTGCAGCAACACAGAATGTGAGCATGGGAATGCAGAACCACATCTGCTGCTAGACAATGAAGGTGAGCCTCCTGTACCAGAGTCCCAGCATACCTTTCTCCAGGTGCCAACAGCCGTGGACACTGCCTTCGTGTCACAGGACGGGTACACCTGGGCCCTGGTGATGTTGTGAATTTTCTGTGGTGACAAAATGATCGTGGGAACTGGAAGAAAACAAGACACTTTCCTGGAGGTGATGTGGCCACCTGGCATGGCCAGCATTCCCAGAAACTGCTTGGGCCTTCTGCTTCCCTGTCAGGGAAGCTCGCTTTTCCTGTAACACTTTGCTGCTCTGCTTTGCGGATGGCATTTCTCCCACCCCACGCAGCTCCCAGCACCAGCGGCAGGGCAGGCAGGCAGGACAGGGCACTGACTTGGCATATGCGCCTTGCTGCAGAAGGGCAGCTGTGAACCTCAGGGGACACAGGGCATCGGCCACGCTGTGACACCAGCTCAGTGCAAGGCTGCTGTGCCAGAAAAGGTGTAAATACCCCCACAACCAAGAAGGTCACAGAATGAGAACCTGCTGCAGCTGCTGTGGAAGGATGAAGGCTGGGTATGAAGGACAAGGTTGTCCAGGCAGAATGAGGACTGGGACTCTTGGGTTGCAGTCTGGATTTGTGTTAGACCAAAGGTGCTTACTCTATGCTGACTGATGTGTCTGTCTGTCTGTCCCCATTACTCTAACCCCAGCGCCACACGCCTTTGCATAAGACCACTGAGCTGGTGGACGAGGACATTTGAAAAACACAACCCGAGCAAAGAATCAGCATGGCATCAAGCTCATGTTTGGAGTGTTGTGTAAGGGAGTAGCACCGGTGGCAACTTCCAGGTGTGAAGTCAAGATCCCAGACAGATCTTGACAGGCCTATATGAACCTCATGAGGTTCAACAAGGCCAGGTGCAAGGTCCTGCACCTGGGTGAGGGCATCCCTCAGTATCAATACTGGGGAGATGAAGGGGCTGAGAAGACCCCTGCAGAGAAGGGTTTGGGGATACTGGGGGACGAAAAATTGGACAAGAATCAGCAACATGTGCTTGCTTTTACCTTGCTGACCCTCAGAGAAGATGACCTACTTCCAGTTTTATAGGAGAGAAATTTGTAATTTTTTTTTTTCTTGGTGCCATATGCACCATGCCGTTATGAAGGGCAAAACCACACAAGTTAATGCTGCTGTACTACAGAACTATAGTTTTGGCTGGGAGAGAGTGAATTTTCTTTGTAGAAGGTGGGATGGTGCTATGTTTTGGCTTTGTGATGAAAAAAGTGCTTGGTAGCTCTCCAACGTTGTAGCTGCTCCTGAGCAGGGCTTGCACAGCAGCATCAAGGCCAGCAAGCAGGCTGGGGGCACAAGGACCTGGGCAGGGGGACACAGCTGGAACAGCTGCTGACCCCAACTGACCCGAGGGGTATCCCCTGCCCGATGGCATCACGCTCAGCAGGTGACACTGGGGGAAGCAGGAGGAAGGGGGGGATGTTCAGAGTGATGGTGTTACATGAGATGGAGCCCTGCTTTTCTGGAGATGCCTTAACACCTCCCTGCCAATGGGAAGCGGTAAATTAATTCCTTATGTTGTTTTGCTTGTGTGCAGCTCTTGCTTTACCTTGAAACTGTCTTTACCTCACCCCATGAGCTTTCCCACTTTTACCCTTCTGATTCTCTCCCCCCCCATCCCACTGTGGGGGAGTGAGAAAGGGGCTGCATGGGGCTTAGCTGCTCACTGGGGTAAAACAACAGCAATAATGCAAAAATGATACAACAAATCCACCTAAAAACCTGTTCTTTGCAAAGATAATGTTCAAGGGCATGTTTTCACACCCTAAAACATTTCAACATTTCTAGGTATGAAAACTTTGTCCCACAACCCTCACCCTGACCTACTTCTCTGTATAGCCCTTTGATCCTCTGAACTGTGTTGCTCCCACAGTCATTGAGTCCATTACCAGGAAGGAATCTGACACTCACCGTATCTAAATGTTCCCCATTGTTTGCAACATCTTTTTTTTATTATTATTTTTATTTTTTTTCCAAATATGGCAATAGCAGTTCTGGGCTTGGCTTATTTTCCATCTGTCGAGTTCCCTGCCATTCTGTTTGAGCTGGAAAGTAACATGGTTTTTACTTCCCCTGCCTTATTAGACCACTTTCTGTATCAGTGCCATTGCTCTTACATTACCTTGGCTGGAGAGCAGCCAGTACTGAGGATCCTCTGCTGACTTACAGACCGAGGGTCATCAACTGGATTATCTGAATGCAAGCACGGAAAGAAGACAGTCTCTGCCACGCCATTCCCACCGTTTCATGGTTGCTTAGTTGCAGCTCATATTTTCAGCTGTTCTGTTCCCCCAGACCCTATCTTTGGTCTAAAGGTCTTTCTACTATCTTCTCTGAAGTTTATATCCCATGCATGCACATAAAGGTTCTCCCTGTCCAGTCAGTCACACAGTGAACCTACCCCTTGCTGTCTTCAGACATGGGGACAGAGTGTCTCATGTTAACCATCTCCTGGAACAACCAGATGTTCCTCCATCCATGCTGCAGTCCCACACTCCAAGCGCATAAAGCAATCTCTGCTTTGTTCGCGCTCCATGATCTCCCGTTGTCAGAGGGAGACAGACACAGGGAAAAGGAACATGAAAGAAGATGCAATTTAACACTGCAGAAAAAGAAGAGCAGGTAAGAGGTTGGCAAGCAAACCTCACAAGGGCTGCACTGAAGAAAGGAGTGTGACAGGGGGGTAGAGGCTGGGAAATTGCACCTGACATCAGCAACTTTCAGACTGATGGTAACTTGAAGCACGCGCTTGTTCTTTCACTGCCTGGCTCACACACCTGTCCACACATCCCTGCTTTGGTAAAACAGGATTCTGGTGACAACTCCACTATATAGTACCAATGAGGTATCACACTGAGCACGCTGGCACTGGCATCGCTGATTTCTCTCACCCTCATTCGCCAGGGGAAGGGGAAGGTGTTAGTGTTATCAGAGGAAAAGATGATTAAAGTATGTTTGATTCAGGTGTTTGCATATCAAATGCAGCATAAACTGCTTTGGATCCCATAGAAAGACCAATTGCATTGAAGAAATACAGCTGGGGAGGGGCTGCTGACCTACACAGAAGTACAGCGCAGGTCCACACTTGTGCTGAAGCCAGATGAACCAGGTGTAAGCTGGGAACCCATCCCTGGCAAGCTGTTCTCCTGCTTGCCTGAATGGCAATCCTGAAGTCTGAAAATTAAGTACAAGCTCCTCATTTTGTTAAGAATTAGCACCCATAAATGGATGGAGATGCCTGGATAGTGAGTTTTCAGCTTGTGAAGCTCTCTTACGGTGACATCACAGATGGTTTTGCCGCTGAGGAATGAAAGCCCTTTTTATTTCAACAAAGTTGCAACAAATGGGGAACTGGTGGGTATTTTGGAAACAATTCAAGTTTGTATGTTTTTCTGTTCATCACCATTTCAAATCTCACTCACAGCCAGCGCTACTTCAGTGCATCTCTAGTGGGATTTTTTACAAGTACTGTCTTTAAAGACCACGCTACTGTGGTGCAGGCTTCATGTTGGCTTCATCAGGTGTTCAGAGTGATACAGAATTTGCCTGAGGCTATTTTGTTTAGGTGTGTTTCGGATGGCTGCCAGAAAAATGGCATTTGACTTCGGAAACATATTCTACTGATGCAGATGGGGAAATGATAATGAGAAATCAACTTCCAGGCCACTGACTGCTTCTGAGGTGCTTCTGTGAAATGGTTTCCCTACAAAATCCTCCATAATTCCCTAATATGACACAAGTTAGTGGATCTGTGTTATCACAGGCATGCAAAGAACAGTAAGTGATTGCATTCACCCTGTTAAGGAATGGAAAAAAGCCAGGAAGGCAGAAGTTTTCTAAAAAGAATTATTTCACTGGTATTCTGTTGTAGTGTACAGCTTTTTGCTAGAAAGCACAATGTAAAGCTGTAGATTTTGTCTGGTAGTGCTTACATTGCCATACTTAGGCAGGAAAGAACGAATGTAAATCAAAGTAAGGGTGGCAGCAACAGGAAAAAAGCATCAGCTTTGTTAACACAGAAGCAAAAGCACTAGCTGTAATTTTGTCATTTTTAAACCTATCTCGTAACAAAGTAATTTAAAATGTGTACTTCTGTGGCTGAAATCACTGGCAATGAGTCACTGTAAACAGAACAGCAGATCATCTTTGCCCTTCTGCTGATTAACTGAGCGCAAAGCTGCCTGGTCAGGTGCACAAGAACCTCCTGGTCTTAAATTCGATTCACAGTCTTGGTAAATCTCCAATCTCTGATGGATGCTTTTTCATCCACCAGATGTTTCTGTATCTTCTCTCTTCAAATTACTTCCCCTTCCTTGTATTAGAAAGGGGTTTCACCACTCCAGATCTTTCATGCAGTAAGCCTGAGGACTGTAAATAGTACTGTTTACTTTCCCCATGCATGACATATTCCCAACAGTGTCCACGGACAAAACCAGTGCCATCAAAAATGCAAACGGAAAATGCAGATGATAGAAAATGAAAGCTGCTGAAATGAAACAAGTCAACACATCCTGATGCACCCATTCTGAAGAAGGCCCAGATAAGGTGCCAGCTGATGCAGACCACGTCGAGCTTCAGGGCCAGAAGGGAGTGTGAATTTCACAGCCAAGGGAAGTGCCAGCACAGTTCAGCGCTGACTGGGCAATCCCAGGCTTTGCCATGTACCTACTGCTGTGTGTAAATGCTCTGGGCATGACCAGCCATGGGAAGGAGGTATCTATGCAGACCCCAGATCACATCATATCTCTGAACAGCAAGGACCACCACCTCTCCTTCCTGGGGGATACAGGCAACATGCCCTAGATGCTCAGGCCTCACAGGTGCGCGGCTCCCAGGGAAAGCCCATGTATTGGTACTACATGCTCACAAATGCTGGCTGCAGCAATACACACATTCAACAGCACAACTCCGCTACATTCTGCACTTCGGGATGATACAGAAGTTACTGAAATGTAGGGAGCAGATTATTAAACACGGTGAGGTCTCTGAGAACAAGAACCCCCGTCTTTGGCGAAGTTTATCATGGGTTTTTAGTCATGATATTTGTTATCGTAATAGCAGCTGTCCTTCAACCAGTTGCCATTTTAGACCTTTTTTCATGACAAGTTTTAAAATAAAAAAGAAAATGCAGGAGAACCTAACAGCAGAAGGCTTTCTTTGGGCATTGCTTACAAGAGGGAAACATAACATTTTGTGCATCACTTGTCATGTGAAAGGATAATGCTAGTGATCTATGCTATTCAGTATTTAAATTGCAGTTCTAATGCAGAACATTTAATAGCTTAGTTCAGCTAACTACAGGTTTGCATCCGAAGCTGAATGGCATTTGAGTGGCTCTCAGGCATGAAGACCTGTTCCAATTTTCACAAAGTGATATTCCAGGCGTCCTGTAGTTACTAAACATGTCACAAGCATAGGAACACAGCTGGAGAAGTCCTTTCTCCTGTGTTTTCCCCATTTACAAACAGTCTTTTCCATGACCAGGCTGTGTAACAGGCTTAGCTATTTCTGGGCCTGCCTTGGTCAGAATCCAAAGGAATTGGTAAATTTTTTTTGTCTGAACACAGCTGATGTATTTGCCAAACAAGAATCTATTAGGCATGTGCAACCATTCATTTAAATTGCACTAATCTTCTGCTTGGGATTCTCTCATGCAGCCACAGAGCCCTAGATGTCCAGAGGCATCTTAGGAGGGGCTATAAACAAGTTACTGTCCTGGTGCTTGAGAGAAAACAATTCCCAAATAAACAGCGGCCGTCTCTACTCAGTCCTCTCCCTAAGAAAGACAGATGCTATTCAATAGAGATAAAAGTGCTTGGGGTGTCTTAGCTGACCATCTCCTTCAAGCCTCAGAGGACAGGCTGTGCGCAATTCAAAATGCATTCCTTACCTCTCTCATGTTCTTAAGGGATCTAATTTTTCCCTGCGAGGCAAAGTCTGCCCCATAATCATTCCTGCACACCCCCCATTCCCTGATGCTGCAAGTGCCTATTATTTGCTGTGCATAAATCAGAACTAATAACCCATGAGATAGGAAAGACAGTTGTTGCCCTTTGCTGAAGTTCAGGCTCGTTGTAAGTTCCCCACCAGCAGTTTCATCTACCATGTGAAAGCCTGCACCTTCCTTTACGAGCTGCCAGAATACCCCCTGCCACTCGTGTTTTCTCGAGCGCACAGCTCCATGCACCAGCTCTGCAGACCACATATCCAGCTGTGACCCAGCAGCTGTAGGAGACACGGACAGGTGACCCAGCAGCCAGCACCTTGCGAGGCAGTGCTGGCCAGCCTCCCCTTGGGTGGAGATGCTCTCACGGACATCTCGGGGCTCCGGCAGCAAGGCAGTACCCTGCTGAGGGCTGCAGCCACAAATGGTGCCAGAAAAAGTGACCGTTGTCCAGGGAAACTACAGGATTAACAGGGCAGTTACAGCAGTTCCATTAATGGTGGCTGGCTCCCAGGCTGTGCAGAGGCAGTTTTTTGATTTTTGATGATTTTTCATACCACCACTGACCTGAATGCAGCAGAATCCTGTTAAAACACAAACCCCCTACTGCTTCTCTTTCAGTTTAGGTAAAAGGAGGGCTTAAAAGAGGGCTGGAATGAAAAGAAGTTAGCCAAAGAAGCAAAAAGCGTCTGAGGGTGCAATGGCTACAGAAGTATCACTGCGCTTCCCAGTTGACAGGTCATGTCTGGGTAAAAAGCCTCTTGACATAGCAAACTTTTTCCATAGCAAAATTGTTTTCCAATTCTTGCTACTGCCAGAGTTTTATTCCTGGTAGGACATTTTAACAAACATTTCAGGGAATTGCTTCAACACTACAGTCACACAGAGGTAGCGAGCAGGGCGTTTCAGGTGGAAATTAGATGAGACACTGAGACTGTTCGGGATTGTGGCATCTTTTCAACATATAAGCACATGTGAAAGAACATTCACGGTTAGGAATAACATTTTTAAAACACTATAATGGGCAGCTTGTAAGGGGAAACGATTATGGGAAGGAAGACAGGTCCTGCTCACATACACCCATCCCTTAGTTTCTGTGAACGTTTTTTGCACTTCACAAACTCACAGTGCAGCACTGTACTGGGCACTGCTGCAGCCGCACCTTAAGTCATGGGTTCAGTTTTGGGCCCCTCACTTTAAGAGGGACGTAGAGGTGCTGGAGCGTGTCCAGAGATGGGCAACGGGGCTGGGGAAGGGGCTGGGGCACCAGTCTGATGAAGTGCGGCTGGGGGAACCGGGGGTGTTTAGCCTGGAGGACACTCTGGGGGGGGACTTTATCGCTCCCTAGTTGGTCTCTTCTCCCAAGCACCAAGCAACAGGACAAGAGGGAACAGCCTCAAGTTGCACCAGGAGAGGTTTAGATTGGGCATTAGGAAAAATTTCTTCACAGAAAGGGTGGTCAGGCATTGAAACAGGCTGCCCAGGGAGGTGGTGGAGTCACCATCCCTGAGGGTGTTTAAAAAGCACATAGATGCAATGCTTAGGGACATGGTTCACCGATGGACTTGGCAGTCCTGGGTTAGCGTTTGGATTCGATCTTGAAGGTCTTTTCCAACCTAAATGATTCTATGCTAAAAACTGTCCTTCCTGCTTCACACAACAAGCCCAAGATGCTTTACAGTGCTGAGGCGTTGAAGTATTTCTGTAGATCTGCACAGGCTGAACTGCCACAAAGCACTTTTAATGTAACAAAAGCCGTGTCTCAAACTGAGCAGCTGTCATGCTGCTCTAATGAAGACTTTAAAATGCATATGCAAGCACAGAGAGAGAGAAAGACACACAGAACAGACGAGATATTATCAGCCCTGAAAAGCCAGTGGCTGCATCTTGACTGCAGAACCAGATCAAGGCACACCAGCACCAGCAAGACATTGTAAATATTTTTAAACAGGGCTGGATGCACAGTTTCATTGACTTCACCAGGGACAGAAGCACTCGCAACATCTGCCAAAGTGCCTAAGCCTTGATAGTGAGCTTTAATAATGAATGATCCCAAGTATATAGCTATGCTTCTTTGGTTACAGTTAATTACTGAAACCTCCAGCCTGCCTGCCTGCCAAAGACAAGCAAGGGACCTGAATTTCACCCCAAACCCTCTGGAGAACCAGGAGGATGGAAGGAAGTTAAGGGTGATGGATTTTGATTTATTTGCAGAAGCAACGAACCTTTACAGTTCCCACTGAAACTGAAGGCCCCACTGCTCCTTCTGCACTGGGAAGTGGGTTTCGCTACGGAGCCTGGGCTGAACCCTGCATGACGGTTTACTGGCTTACTAAGCCTGCCCCCAAAAGTTGTCCCCTTCAGCATGGAGTAGGGGCTACGTGGGGCCCCATGAAGGGGAAGGATGCACAAGCCAGCTCTTCTCTGTCACAATACTCTCACGCTATTCAAGAGAACAAATTAGGGAAGTCCGCTTCTTCTGCAGCCTGGAATGTTCACCCAGGTAAGGTGCTCTCTTGTTTTCGTTTCAGCTGTACAAATAAGCCTGCTCCAGTCTTCCTTGTTTCCCAGCGAGACACAAGGCATGGAAGAGCTCTGTCTCCAGTGTGGATTTCCTAACAGCGAAGTAAGGAGGGTGTGCTAGTAGCTAGCAGCACACTCTGAATGCACTGTGAAGCTTGGGGTTTAGCCCCGCTCCTTCAGATCATGTTCTTCGGTCTGTTGCCAGCAAGCTGGTTGAGCACACATCCACTCTGCTCCGTATTTTCCAGCGCACTTTCATTTGTTACTCCAGCTGCTGTGGCTTGCACACACACGGGTGTCTGCCAAATGTGTGCTACTGATGGACAGCACCAAAGCATCCAGACCTGCAGGCCTACCTACTTCCCAGTGTCTTTGGAATGCAATGCTTGCACATATCACAGCCCACTGCCCAAGACATTTGCTCTGCTGCTACTGAAAGAGGATTGTGACCAGTATCCCTTGCTCCTGGCCCCTGGTAATACGGTTAGCACAGCTAACCCAAGCAAACGGCCATGCTCTGTGACTGAGAGTTGGTCACATACCAGTCCCCTTTCCCCTCCTCACCAGGCCCTGAAGGTCCTGTGCACCAGGCAGACTTCTTCCCTCTTTACTGGCCTTGAAGGTCCCAGGCAGCCAGCAAACCAGGCTGTGATAACCTTGCCACAGAACAGCGATGCGTAGCAGCACGCAGAGCACTGCCTATAAAACTTAAGAAGCTACAAGTCCTAAGTCAGAGTTGGATTGGAGCTGCTGCTGGACGGCAAAACCTGTGACCCTCTGGTGGCCAAGGATGTCTCCACCATCACCTGCCTCCTCAGAGGACTGAGTGATGTACTCTTTTATGTGGTTTTCAGTTGAGATTATTATTGTTACATGGATACAGCAAGCCTAGTATTAACATTTGGCCCAAACTGCAGAGGGTCCAGTTAAAGAAATAAACCTCAGCTGAGTGGAAACATGTAATTTGTTAAATCTGAAGGCTGGAAAGAACCAAATGTTCTCATCACCTTTTATGCTGTGCTTTTGGGAGATGAAAATAACCATGCTTCTTGTTTTCTGCAAAATTCCCCTGCTTTGCGCTGTGTAATTCAGGCACCAACAGAGACATTCTCTGCAACTTTACTCAGCCAAGCCTGCAGATAATATTAACTTTCAGGTTGGCAACCAAAAAATTTGCCCATAAAAGGACTTCTACTCTGTAAAGCAACCAGTATTTGGAACAAAGTCAGCAGATAATAGTATATCCCTTTCCTAAGAGTGCAATCAGCAATCGTTATAGCACATGGAAGTAATACAACAGATAATTAATTTCAGAGCACTAGAAAGCACTACACCAAGAAGACTCACCAAAAGAAGCCTCATTTATAAATATTGAATTGTATCTCCACTGGCACTTAATTTAGCAAGGCTTCTGCCTAACCTTTTGCTGTTTGAGTCAGTGAGAGGATCTGGGAGAGTGAGAAAAAACTCTGTAGAGATGGAAGGAGATTACATATTGACTGATACATTCATGATATTGTAAAAATCACTTTCGGTGTCAGCTCCTCAAAGCAGCCTGCGAGCAATTAAAATGTCACATGGAAGTCTCTCTCACTTCAGAAGCTCAGACATCAAGAAATACAGAAACTCTGGGCTTATCTGGAAAATTCCATGAAGACTTTTGTAGAGGCATTTGCTGCTGTTGCCAGAGCTGAACAAGCAGTGTTTGTCCATGCCTTGGGTTTCAATCCCTTATTAATGACCAGAAATCCACTGCAAAGGGTACTTTTCTCCAATATTTAAACCAATTTCAGTGTATAGCTTCTTATGGGTGCACCAGAACTGTGACAAGAAGGCTAGACAATGAGAAACTGATAATCCAGTAGGATCTTCCCAACTCCCATCAAGGGCCTCAGGGAAGCTCATTAAAAAATAAACATACCAGAAAGGATGTTTTTGATCACAAATAGCAAAGGAAGCAGCTGTTACCCAGCTTCCACCAGTGTCCCATGGGGACAGCTAAAACCTGTCCCTGTGATTACAGCTGAATAAATTACTGCTTCTGAGTTATGATATAACAAGGTATTTACTCGCAAATGTGTGTCGTCCCCTCATCCCTCATCCTGTCTGTCCCCCCTGCCCCCATCTTTGAGTGCATTTATACCATGACTGGAACAATGGGACAAAGACTCAGGAGAACATAAATTGTATTTAGCAGGGGGTTTTGAGTAAAAAAAGCTGCAGAAAGGGACACAGGCACACAAGACACACAGATGCAGATGCAGACACTGAAAGAGCTGAGCCCGATTCCTCCATACCAGAAGAGCTAGCAGAGAGCAAACGGCCCTAAGAAAGGATTTACCTCTACCATGCAACAGAGACCACAGGGGCAGTCTGCAATGCCCACACAATGCTCTGTGTTGTTGAAGTCCTCATCCCACAAACGCACCTTCATGCAGCGTTGTCCTGTCCTTCTCTCCATGTTGGGTGCTATAGCTGATATACCCAGGAGGTAACAGAAGATTTCCTCTGGGTACTGGGCTTTGTACAGCGTGCAGGTTTTGGCTGAGTTAGGTGTACCACTGAGGACAGGATTACTTCAATCAGTTAATTTCATGGGTTGCTTACCACGCTGAGCAGATGGATATCTAAGTGTATGTTAAAAACCTGCTAACAAGAGATGCTAAGGTTTAAGAACTGAACTTCCTGGCGGTACAAATTCCTTCTCAAAATACCACATGAGTTTAAAGCATTTTAAGTGTGTTTCCTTACAGAATTCAAGCCTCTGGTTATTCAGATATGCACAAGAGTACAGAATTGCAGGATACAAGTAAAGAATGCAACCTCGAATGGAAAAATTGTAGTTTTCTTTTTTTTCCCCTTTCCTAATGGTGATGATTTTGTTTCAGAATGCAGAAGAATCTTGCTATTTGGTTCTATTTTGCCATTTGCTTAATTAGTAGGGTGCCATCTCTGGCACCAGCAAATGTATTTAAACTTAAAACCGCTTTAAACCGTACAAGCTATCAGTCTGGCAGCATTGCACATCCCCCAAACTGGACCAGCGCATGTCTTAACTTGGAACGGCAGCGCTTTTGTGTCCTGAGGTGACCCAAAGGACGTGGGCGTACTAAGTCACGGGCCACCCACGGAGGAGCCGGTACCCTCCACTGGGACAGCGCTGGGAGACGCTTGCTTTTTTCCTGTGTCCCCTTCTGCGCCTGGAGCATCGTTCGGGGAAGGGGACGCACAGCCAAGGGAGGAGAGCCGGTGCTTAAAAATCCGCCCGCAAACCTCCCACCGCAGCCTCCGCCCCGCACCCGGCCATCCCCGACACCTCCCCGCCCCCCCCAGCCGCGACACCGGCGCGGGGGCTCGGGCTCCCCGGCGCCTGGCGGGGCGGCCGGCGTACCCACCGGGCTGGCACCGGGCGGCGGTAGCATCGAGGAAGCGGCGGCGGCGGGTGCCCCGGCGGCGGGTGCCCCAGCGGCGGCGGCGGGCGGCCCGGCGGTGGCGGATGCGGAGTCGCAGGGCGCGGGGGCCGCCGCACCACCGCCCGTCGGGGCCGCAGGCGGTGCCGGCCGGCCGGCAGAGGCAGCTCCGGGAGGCCTGGGGGTCCGGGCCGCCGGGCCGCCGCCGGCTGGCGCACGCCAGGCTCTGCCGGCAGCGCCGTGCCCGCGCCCCGACGGCATCGCGGCAGCCGCGGGGGTCGCCCCCCAGCCTTAGGCAGAGCACGCAGCACCCGCAGGCGTTCCGCGCCCGCAGCCCGGGCACCACGCAGGCCGACGACGGGCACTGGGACGCCTCGCAGGATCCGCACCCCTCCGCCGTCGCGCCCAGACCGGGGCCGGGGCCCGGGGCTGGGGCCAAGACCGGCGGCGGCGGCAGCGGCAGCAGCAGCGGTGGCAGCAGCAACGGCAGCAGCAGCGGCGGCGCGGGTGGCGCGGGCATGGTGCGGACTGCAGACCCGGCAGGGCGGTCCGGGACGGTGGGAACACGGCTGCAGGCGCCGCCGGTTTTCACGGGGCAGCCGGGGAGCAGATGCCCCGCCGCCACCCCCCGCCGTGCCCGCCCCGCCGTGCCTGGGGGGCGCCGCGCAGGGCGGGCAGCGTGCGACGGGCCCGCGCCTCCCCCCGCACCTGTGCGACCCTGACACGCACGTGGGGGGGGGGGGGGGGGGGCACACGCGAAGGCACACGAATCCCCGCACAGATCCCCCCCCAGGCATGCCCCTGCACCTTCGCCGCAGCACGCCCGCCCTGCCACCGCGCCCTCCTGCACGCACCCGCTGCCTGCGCACCGGCTGCACCCCCATGCACACCGGCCTTGGCCCTTCCACCCGCAGCCTTCCACTGCACCGGGCCCCAGCACGGCCCTTGGTCCTGGGGCACACACCGCGGCTGCTGCCCACCCCCTGCCAGGCACACCTGCGCTCCCACGCGCTCTCGGCGGGCATGCCCCATGCACCCGCTTTGCTGCAAACAGCGTTGCCACCGTGGCTTTTATCATGCTCTCCCAGACCACCCTTCCTGTCCTGCTCGCTGACGCGTTGCACTGTTGGCATCACCTCCTCTCCATGCACGACCCCCTTACATCCACCTGGCAGGCTTCTGCTTCACCCTTTGTCCTTCCAACAGCGTCCTCCCTGGCAGCAAGCAAAGGTCTCCTAAGCTGAGTCCGCTTGCATCAGGACAAAGCTCATTCAGAGAAGTCCTAGTAAGGTCACATAACAGGGTCCCGCACCTGGGGAGGAACAGCCCCCCACACCAGTACGGGCTGGGGCTGACCTGCTGGGGGGCAGCTCTGCGGACTGGGACCTGGGAGTGCTGGTGGGCAGCAAGATGCCCATGGGCCAGCCGTGTGACTTTGTGGCCAAGGTGGCCAGGGGGATCCTGGGGTCCATGAGGAGGAGCGGGGCCAGCAGGTGGAGGGAGGTGACCCTCCCCCTCTGCTCCGCCCTGGTGAGGCCGCATCTGGAGTGCTGCGCCCAGTGCTGGGCTGCCCAGTTCAAGAGGGACAGGGAGCTACTGGAAAGGCTCCAGTGGAGGGGTACGAAGCTGATGAGGGGGCTGGAGCATCTCTCTGATGAGGACAGGCTGAGGGAGCTGGGCCTGTTTAGCCTGGAGGAGACTGAGAGGGGATCTTGTCAGTATCTGCAAATACCTTAAGGGCGAGTGTCAGGAGGACGGGGCTGGGCTCTTTTCAGTGGTGCCCAGTGACAGGACCAGGACGGAGGCAACAGGCACAATCTGCAACACAGGAGGTTCCTTCTGAACACGAGGAAAAACTTCTTTTCTTTGAGGGTGACGGAGTGCTGGAAGAGGCTGCCCAGAGAGGCTGTGGCATCTCCTCTGGAGACATTCAAAAACCACCCGGCCACGACACTGTGCAGGCTGCTGTAGGAGAGCCTGCCTGAGCAGGGGGTTGACCTAGATGGTCTCCAGAGGTGTCTTCCAGCCCTGACCAGTCTGTGATTCTGTGATGCTCTAATATAAAATTAAATTGCCCTCCTTCACTCCCAGAGCCTGGCATGACTTTTTCTATTGCTCCGCAGAGATACCATTAGCCTGTTAAAGCAAATCAAAACTTCTTGGGACACAACAAATTCAGCAGAGCTCAGCTCTTGTTGTTCATGACATTCCCAACAGAAGGTGTTTGCTGAGAAGGTGAGGGTATGGCATCTCATTGCTTCTGCTTGCTTTTTACGTGTCAGGCAGACAAAATCAAATTAATTGCTCTTTCATAGGGTGGATTTCTAAGGACATTTTGTACATACCCACTCTTGGTTACTCTGAATTCTGCCTTTAAAGTCAGTATCTTTGACATGTGATGAAATTTTTTCTTATAGTATGTAGTAAATGCTGATGGCACAAAAAAAGAAAGGCTTCACCACTGTGACTATGTCACAAGTGATAATTATTAGTATTATTTAATATTTACATTACATTAATACTAAATAAATATTGCTAAATGATACCTCCCTACACAATCGCAGCTTAAGAATGAGGCAAGATGACACCTGTCTAATCAGGATATTAACTGTATTCATGACTAAGTACTCTGTGGTCAGTTACGCACTCAATACTTCAGTATACCAGCATGTTTTGCATACAAATCCTTCTGCAATTTGTCAAGGTGAAATTAGGCTAAAAATTATGTGCATTATAATTTGCAGGTTGACTTACAGCCACATACAGGCCTTAAAGAATTTTTTTCAGCTGTCTCAATATAGATTTTAATATGTGTGTGTGTATAAAGTGAATATATTTTACATACTTCATTTACACACCTGAAAAGTCACCAGGTTCTTTTCTTA
Source organism: Falco peregrinus (assembly GCF_023634155.1). Classification (NCBI taxonomy): domain Eukaryota; kingdom Metazoa; phylum Chordata; class Aves; order Falconiformes; family Falconidae; genus Falco; species Falco peregrinus. The sequence continues at coordinate 401,619 of NC_073739.1, read as the reverse complement.
AATGTCCAGTTACTGTGTACACCATGAACATGCAATATTGGCCTAAAATTAGGAACATATTTTTCTGGGTTTGTATGAGCATACACCTGCTTTCCTGAAGGGCCAAAGTGTTAAGAAGAGGTATGCATTTTGCAAGTTTCCAGGTGCTTTCATTGCTTGACTTTGATTTTTAGAGGAGCCTAAGAAAGGTTCTGATTGCGTCAGAGTAAATGTCTGACAAACCTGCTATCTTTCCTACAGCAGTGGCAAACAGCAATTAATTGCCTAAGGAAGACCAGAAGAGCCGAGCAAATGTTTTCAGAACTCTTCTTTTATTTCCTCAGATTTTTGTTAAGTAGCCCTCAAATGATTTTTGGTTTCTTTTATCCATTGCTTTCTGAGTTGTTTTGAAGTTACAGGCATTTTCATAATCAATAGCTGTCCTGCAACAAGAAGTTTACAGGCTATTTTGTAAGTATTTGGATGGCGGTGGTGGGGTGGTGGGGGTGGGGGTGGGAAATCCTGTAAAAGAAATGTCTTCATTTGCTTGGAGTATGGCAGCTACTTGCATTTGATGCTCCGGGGATTTTGCACTGGAAGAGACAGAGAACAAATGTTACTTGTTTGCTCTGTCCAGATCACTGTGGATTTGAAATGCTGTAGCTCTCAATCTGTGTTTAAGGGAGGATGAGATGTAGCCTTTTTCCTTCAATGCTGTCACATTCCTTCTGTTCCTTTTCATTGTATTAATCAGGGAATCATAGCATCATTATATTGGAAAGGACCCTTAAGGTCATTGAGTCCAATCATTAACGTAGCACCGCCAGCTCCGCCACTAAGCCAAGCCACCAAGCGCCACATCTACACATCCTGTAAATACCTCCAGGGACGGTGACTCCAACACTTTCCTCAGCAGCCTGTTCCCAATGCTTGATAACCCTTTTGGTGAATAAATTTTTTATTCACCCAAATCTAAACCTCCCCTGGTGCAGCTTGAGGCTGTGGAGCAGAAGTTCATACAGTGTTGGAAACGCTGTAGACAGAGAGAATGTGAGGCTTTATAGCACATCCGTATTTTAATTGCTTATTGGAAATGGGCTTTGTGAAACCAGAACTTACTATATCTGCATGTTCAACTAGACTGTAGGAAGGCTCTAAATATTTATTGGACTCTAATCTGTGTTATATCTTGTATCTCACATCATATATGGGCTTATGTCATTGACAGGCTCGAGGAATGGGCCCATGTGGGCCTCATGAAGTTCAACAAGGTCAAGTGCAAAGTCTGGCACCTGGGTCAGGGCAATCCCCAGTATCAATACAAGCTGGGGGATGAGTGGATGGAGAGAAGCCCTGAAGAGAAGGACTTGAGGATACTGGCAGACAAAACATGGAACGAGCCAGTCATGTGTGCCTGCAGCCCAGAAAGCCAGCTGTATCCTGGGCCGCCTCAAAAGAAGCATGTCAAAGGAGGTGATTCTCCCCCTCTACTCTGCTCTTGTGAGACTCCACCTGAAGTCCTGCATCCAGCTGTGTGGTCCCAAGCAAAAGAAAGACATGGACCTGTTCGAGCAGATCCAGAGGAGGCCATGGAAGTGATGTGAGAGCTGGAACACTTCTGCTGTGAGGAAAGGCTGAATCGGGTTTGTTCATCCTGGAGAAGGGAAACCTCTGGGGAGCCTTATAGCAGCCTTTCAGAATATAAAGGGGGCTTATAAGAAAGACAGAGAGAGGCTTTTTACCAAGGACTCTAGTGACAGGACAAGGGACAATGGTTTTAAAGTGAAAGAGGGTAGGTTTAGATTGGACATAAGGAAGAAATGTTTTACAATGAGGGTGGTGAGACACTGGAACAGGTTGCTTTGGCTGTTCACTCAATTTCTGCTCACATTTTTGCTAATATTGCTCATGCTAAGGCCTGATGTATGCTGGGAGCTGTACCATTAGGTCAAAATGTGAGCATCACCTACACAGGGCAGGTAGCCAGAAAGAACTAAAGGGCCATTATGCTGCTGTTATCACCTACAGCTGGCTGTCTCCTGCAGCCATCATTTTTGCATATCAATTGTCTGGCAGTTTTGTTAGGATCCGCTAACTTATGGAAATGGTATAGACCAAACATTCAAGGTGGAAGGTACAAAACCTCAGCTTATTCCAAAACCTTTTGAAGCAAATCCAACAGCAGCTGGACTGCTGAGGATTTTGTGCTTCCTGGTGTGATACAGAGGATGCCTGTATGGTGATGGAGGAGGAAGGATGTGTACTCTCACCATCAGCCAGAAAACTGATTTTTTGCTCATAGGTGCATGAATTAAGAATTACATGACTTGGATGGTGAATGAGTGAATTCACATGGCAGACTAGTTTGGAAAAAGGTGATTTGCCCTCGTTTTTCATGCTTGTTTGTTGTATTTCTTAATGAACTCATAGAATAACTTGCAGAGTATGTTGTCCTGTACATTTGAGCAATCCAAACGGACTGTGAGAGTTGCCCAGAGAAGCTGTGGATGCCCCATCACTGGAGTTGTCCAAGGCCAGATTGCAAGGGTCTTTGAGCAACACCAGTGGAAGGTGTCCCTGCCCATGGCAGGGGGTTGGAATAGATATTCTTTAAAGGTCCTTTGCAAAACAAACCATTCTGTGATTCTGTGTGTATGTATATATATATATATATATTTATGTCAATTTACTACAAAACTACTACCAAGAAGCAAGTATAGAGATATCTCAAGTTATTACAAAAATTATCACTACTAAAGAAAACAAGGGTACGTGTATTTCAATATTAGCAGTAGTACTAAAGTAGCAAGGACATATGTATTTCCATATTAGCAGCAAGTATACTTATGATTAATTACTGACATGTGTGCCTGTGCATATAAATATTCAAAGTAGTTGCAGTATGGTGCTCATCAGACTGCTCCAGGGGAGAGGCCAGTCAACAATGGACAAAGTTTCACTTGAAACGTCATCAGCTTCTTGGAGTCTGCAGTCAGCCAGGTGTCCCTGGCCAGGGTCCAGTCTGTTGAGACCTTGTACAAAAAGTCCACACAGGGGGAACACTTGGAGAGGGAGAGAGAGGCTTCATTCTGGGTAGAAAGCACGTAATTTTTTATATCCCAGAGAAGTAAGAAGGCATAGGACACCACCACCTGAAGCAGCCTATAGATGTTGCTAACTTCTGGTTTCAGCCTGAGACTGTCAACAGACAATGTTTTTTTTCTGTTCTCTCAGATGAATTTTTACTTTTCCAGACTGTTTTTCTGTTCTTCCATCTGAAACAGCCAATAGCTGTCACCGGTTCCTCCAGGCTGTTTTCCACCTTTTTGACTCTTTTCACCTCTCTAGATGATAAGCAGTTTCTGGGGTTTGTGCTTATTGATGGTATCTCATGATGTCTCTGGTTTTGAGGTACTCAGCTGTGCTTCTCAAGGGTGCCCTGGGTTCCCCGGCCTGCTGGCATTTTTTCTGTCAGTGTTTTGACAGGAACCTTCTGACAGTCTTTCCCCCCACTATAACCAGGTTGCGTTTACAGCAGTTCCTGCCACTTCACCCCTGGGCCTACAGCTGCTGGTGGGTCACTGCAGGTGAGACTACACCGCATCTCTCCTGCCTCTTCATGTGTGAGATGGAGTACTTACACTTGCCTCAGGCCCAGCAATGGTGGTGTAACTTAAGTGAGGGTTTGTCAGCTGAGAACTGAGGTTACAGTACTGCTTCAGGTAAAAGTGATATACACAAGAGATTTGAAGCAAGACACAATACAGAAAAGCACAAAGCCAGCAGCTAGAATGAGAGCTAATTCCATTAAGATGTGCTATGCCCATGCTGCAAGGCCTGGAAGCCAAGACCATAGCCAGGAGCAGTCTGCTGGCAGACCCCTGAGCAGGGTTTTTTCTTGGACTAGTTGGTGAAAGGTTGGTGAGATGACTCAGACATGTTGCTGAGTCACCTTGTTGAGGAAATTTTGTGGTACCCCTTGAAGTGAATTAAGCACATACATAAGAAAGATTAAGAGTGCATCGGACAGAGTCCTACCGCTGTAAGCATTTCTACAAAGACTCTGCAACAGCGTGTTGCAAGCCCATTCCTTATATCCACTTGCACCAGCAGGTGAGGAATTATCACCACTGTGAGAAGTGCCTTGGGGCACATCAGCCCAGCCTTGGGTCCATCTGCTGGCCCAGCTCTGCTGCCCAAAGGTGGCCCCTGAGTGCTCCTGTCCAGGATGGCTACAGGATGATGCTGAGGCTGTATCTCTTCTGCCAAGAGAAACTTCATTTAGTTGGTCCTGTCACGATGGGTTTGAACACTCCATAGTTCCTACCTACAGGGTAATGGTTGTGGTGCAAATTAAAGGCTAAATGTTTAGATCAAAATGCGTAAGGACTAAGAGTGCTATGGTAGAAGTGCAGCCTGCTGTGGTGGCCCAAAGCCAGAACCACCCAGTTGATTTAAGTGCCCAGAACCATTGTGATGTTTACAGAATGAACACAGTGGATTAGGGAAACACTGAATTTCATTAAGCACGTTTGGCTTAAACGTATTGTCCAAAGAGAGTTACAGTCTAAACAGCCAGATATGTTGTTTGGGCCACCTGTGTCCCAATTATTGTTAGTACTCAGCCAAGCATTACTTGGCAGCTTGCAGCCTGGAGAATTAGGTGCAGTGAAATTGTATCTTCGACAGTTTGTTCTATTAACATTCATGTGAGATTCTGGAGTTCCAAGCCATTAAAACCACCTTTGTTTGCACTTGTTGATTCATTATTACAGGTCCGTGAGATTTTTTGGTCAGAATCAATATAAGCTTGTTTCATTTCATGCCAAATTGTCAATCAGTATCATGAACAAGGTATTACCAGGGAAGATAGTATGAGTTTCCATTTCCTGATGTTGTGGTTAGAGTAACCTGAAGGAAAACACAAATCCACTTTGTCTCTTTTTGAATGTTAAATAATTTGGGTATCCATTGCTCAGAAATGAGATTTGTGTTACTCTGACGGTCAAGCACCTTCCACATGGTGCTTCAGAGGGGTGTTTGTAATACTCAGTGAAATCTTCCTTTTTGCAGATTATTAGTTCAGACAGTTATTAACACGTAACTGATGATTATAATTTTCACTTAAAGTTATGCTGCAGCTGGTATCAAAAACTTTCCAGCTCAGACTACTGGTTATGGTCTGTTGGTTGCTTAAAGCAGTCACTGTGTCATTAAGACGATGTGTCTAATTGTGATATGGGGAAATACTGGTTGAGGTTTTGGACTGACTGGTCTGAGTGTAAATTCCAATTTTACACTAATGTTAAGAAGTCCATCCCAGCATTCAATGATAACATTGTACTGGGGATGACAAGGAATGTGGAAAATCTATCTAAATCCTTGGGTTTCAGCCCATCTGTGTATATCTTTACTTTTTGAAATGTGGTTGATTGTCTGATTGAATCACAGAGAGTAAAGGCAGGTGGGTACACCGTTGTCTTAATCCTAAAATTAGGCATTTTGCACTAGCCTGAAGAATGGGTGGGCTGTACCTAAACCACTAATAATCTCTGCCCAGGTTAAAATATACTCCAATTTATTTGGAGTTCCTGGTAAAGCTCCTTTTAAAATTCATTTGCCACAAGAATGTCATGGTGTAATCCCAGCTGGTGACTAACCACCACATCGCTGCTCGCTCACTGCCCCCACAATGGGGTGAGAATCAGCAAAGTGAGAAAACAAACTCATGGGTTGAGATAACGACAGTTTAATTAGGTAAAGAGAAAGCCAAGCCGTGCCCACGAGCAAAGCAAACCAAGGAATTCAATCACCTTTTCCCATGAGCAGGGAGGTGTTCAGTCATCTCCAGGAAAGCAGGGTTCTATCACATGTGATGGGGACTTGGGAAGTCAAATGCCATCACTCTGAACATCCCCCCCCTTCCTCCTGCTTCCCCCAGTGTCACCTGCTGAGCGTGATGCCATCGGGCAGGGGATACCCCTCGGGTCAGTTGGGGTCAGCAGCTGTTCCAGCTGTGTCCCCCTGCCCAGGTCCTTGTGCCCCCAGCCTGCTTGCTGGCCTTGATGCTGCTGTGCAAGCCCTGCTCAGGAGCAGCTACAACGTTGGAGAGTTACCAGCACTTTTTTCATCACCGAAACATAGCACCATCCTACCTACTATGAAGAACATTCACTCTATCCCAGCCAAAACCAGCACAAAGAACCACAAGTGTTTACCATGCCTCAGGTTAGGCCAGTGTTGTCCAGCTAAAATATTGGCTTGGGCATCTGCACAAAAAAGGCTCCTAATTATAAAATCTCAGCGTTCTGTTTTAGAAATAGGCCCCCCCTTGAAGGCCAACCTATTGATATAGATCCAGGCTACCCATATGTCTTAAGTTGTCTTGTAGCCAACCCAGAACTACCAGGCCAGAGGTGGAATAGTGTATACATGTTATGTGAAAGATCAACATTATTGCTTTATGTTCTTTAGACAAATGATCTATGTCATGATCCCATCTGGATTGTAAATATGTGGCCTTTGTATGTGTTGGTATGTGCCCAGTTTGAAGAGGGTTTCCACTGCTCTGCTTTGAGGTATTAAATACAGCTTTTCCTATTGACCTTTTCCCCGGGCTTTCCTTCCTTTAATTTTTCATCCTTCAGCTTTCCAGTGTGGAAGCCGCAGGTGGCCACATAGACCAGGCCACATCGGAATGAGTACACTCGCCTCAGCGCCCTGTTGGGCTCCTGGCATGACCGGCTAGAGCTCAGCCAACTGACCTGATCCCGCTACTTCTTGTGCTTCAGATGTCCCACCTGAGGGCCACATGTGGGTAGCCCTTCCCTTCCGTTCCCCTTTAACCCTTTGAGCTGATCCATCTGTTAAACCAAACCTTAGACCAAGCCACAGCATCCTGTTGTAAATCAGATGGGAGTGGTGCACCATGAATGGGTGAAGGCAGCGTAGCAAGGGGTGGTTCAGCAGCTTCTTGCCACTGGATATTACACGCCTGTGAACTTCCCTGTAAGGCCTGTTCCTCCATCCACCCAGTGGCGACGTTCTGTTGTCTCAGGTGGAGTCATCCACTTTGCTCGTAAGAGAGAACACCGCACTTCATTGATATAAAAGAGTGAGGTAACAAAGTCTAATGTTAAATGCAAGTGGTTTGGTACACTTGGTTATTTACTACACAGAGGACAAGGTCAGAGAAGACTGTCATGGAGATCCTCCCATGGAGTCATGAGGTTCAGCAAGAACCCCCTTGGTTTCAGAACTCCTTCTCACAGAGGACTCTAGATGCAGCTAGACCCAACCCCAGTCCAAGACTTGGTCAACAGTTTATGTCTAAAGGATTATATATTCACAATCAATCCTTTATACCACTTAGCTAAGATTTCAAAGTTTAGCATGCAATCACTCACCAAGGATCTTTTGCAGCAAGGAATCTCAGCTTCGAGGAGTAACCCTGACAAGCCTCAAGACTGAACTCAAGGGGAGATCCTGCCGTGCAGCCGGCTGCCATGCAGGAGAGCTCCATGAGCCCTGGGCTGCCGACTGTTTATAAAGTAATAGTCATATTTGCATGTCAGCAAGACGTCTGTTTCACCATTCCAGAAAGCCTTTGGCTATCATGCTGCCATCTATCCCCCAAAATCCAGAGTAAGGTGGACAACATCACAACAATGGTTATGGCTTCAGCAGGTGGGGTTAGTGGCAGGGGAGCACACTGCCACAGCTACGTGCATCACTGTTTTCTGAATCGCACCAGAGTGCACAATTCTCTGCGGAATGGGAATAGGCTCTTTTGCTTTTTTAAGGATAGGGAATGGAGTTTGCGTTTCTAAGGGTGGATCTAAAGTGATGGATTCTGCATCTAACAGGGCTGTTTAAACCATCGGTAGTGATTTTTTCCCCAAGGTGAATACCATGCTTGGGAACTGTGCTGCTCCTTCAATCCTAACTGTATAGCAGTAAACCGAGCCTTATTGGGAGCTGGTTGCCAGAATTCCCATGGGATCTTCTTTCTGTGAGTCCTATATGTAGGCTAAAGGCCCCCCCGCTATTATTGGGCCCGTGGGCTGATATTCTAAACCACTGCATATTAATGAACAAAATGCTACTTCATGAGCAACTGTCCACTCCCAGGTAGCACGCATCTTTAGTAGATTGCATAAGGTTCAGGCAATTATGCTAAATTGTGGAGACAAGCTTGCCAAAATCCTCAAAATCCTGAAGTTCCTAGGGCTTGTCAAAACTCCTTCGTAGCAAAGGGTGAATTTAACTTGGATATTTACTGTAAGGTATCAGAGGGAATATATCATCTGCCCCCTTGCCAAGTTATGCCTAAAAATTTAACCTTTAGGTTAGAGCCCCACTATTTAGCCTCAGGGATTGATACCAAGGACTTAAACCAATTTAGTTAGCAAGAAGAGAGAACTAGGTTCTGCTTCTTTTGCTCATGTCACAAAGTCAGGAAACAAAGAACAGATGGTTAAAAGAACACCGTTATCCAAGTTAAGTAAAAATAAAATGCAAAAAGACGACTTCAAATGAGGTAGTCCTGGCTGCAAGAGAAGGCAGGCTGCTAAGGTGTTGCAGTCCACAGACATCAGCAGAGAATTAGTTGAAAGTAAGACAAAGGTAATTGTGGCAGTGGGAGCTCGGGACCTCTGATAGCTCCCCTGAAACAGGACAAAACCCCACTTGGGGAGCATGCAGATTAGTAAAAAAGCTTCATCAGTGCTATCTGAGGAAGAATACGAACTTGCATTGGAAGCGAGAAACTTGCAACCAACCCTGTGTGTATGACAATGAATATGCAATGGACTATGAATATAGATATTTATTGTATATAATCTATACCCTCAAATAACTTGATATGCATGTTAGGAGGAAGAATCCCCCCATGCACTCAGTGCTGCAATAAACCGATGTCAGCTTGCTAAACTATTACTTGGTTTGGAGCATTTTCTTGGTTACGATTTTTGGCAACAGGATGCTAACCCCCTCACATTTCAGACGGGCTAGGACGCCACCACACATTCTTTGGACCTTCTCGGGAGAATCTCCTGCAATTAAAATGTCTTTGATATATTGATATACCATCACCCCTTGTTCTGTGGGATTTGTTCTTAATTCCTTAGCTAAAACCTGGTGTGACAACGTAGAGCTGTGTTTGAATCCTTGGTGTAGTCAGGGAATAGCGTACTGTATTCCATCCCACGTCAAAGTGAATCTCTTCTTGATCCTCAAGTTGTAACACGACCATGAAAAATATATCCTTTATATCCAAGGCAGCCATCCAAGGATGGGCTGTTCACTGTACAGGAAAAAATCAGATACGTGACAGGACGCAGTGTTACGTGTCTGATATTTCCATTCAGTGGAGGATAACCTACTGCCAAACGCTAGGTGCTGTTCGGCTTCTGCGTGGCCACACACGGGAGTTATATGGGGAAAGTTTTCGAGGCAATATCCCGTCATTCTAAATCCTAGGTAAAAGTAGTTATGCCTAGCGTAGCTCCAGGGCTGATATGATATTGTCATACGTTGAGTCAAAGCACTTGCAGGTCAATTTTGGTGCAGCCTGTAATAGGGAAGCAGCAGACCCCTCAGCTGGTACTTCACCTATAGAGACTAAAGAGTTTGGGGTCCGATGGTTTGTCATTTCACGTGTGTAACAGTCTTAGCAGCCTAACCTTAATATATCCATACCCAACATATTTGTCTGTTGTCATATAACCACGGGCGGCAGCCAAGCCCCACACAGCTACCTGCCCTACTGCCCCCCCAGGAGCTGTTTGGAGAGAATAAAAGGGTAAAAGTAGGAAACTTGGGCTCCGGTAAGGACATTTTAATAGTTAAAAGCAAAAGCTGCCCGCAAGCAAAACGTAAGGAAGTCCTTCCCATCGGCAGGCAGGTGTTCAGCCGTCTCCAGGAAAGCAGGGCTCCATCTCACCTGACTCTTGACTTGGAAGGACAAACGCCATAGCTCCAAATGTCCCCTCTTCCTCTTTCTTCCCTGCAGATTTTATTGCCAAGCACATACTGTACAACGTGCGGGAGGGAGGCTCTGCCCTATCGCAAGCTCCCCTGTGCAGGGGTTGGGGGGGAGCCTGTGAGTGCCACTGGGGGGGTCTGGTGTGCTCTGGCAGGGCACTGGGGTGTACTGGGAATCACTGGGAGGGCAGCGTGCTATATTGGGATGGGGCTCTGGGCCACGCTGGGAATCACTGTGGTGCCCTGGATCATACTGGGACTGCTGGGAAGGGCACTTAGCTATACCGGGAGACGTGGGATGACACTTGCAGGCTCTGGCTGTTTCAATGTCGGTATCGTATTTTCATCTTCGCATCTTTAACCAGGACTGGCACTGGAGGAAGTCGAACTTGGCAAAGCTCACCACGCTTTCGCCATCTGTACCCCGTGTAGTTATGGTAACCCAGCTGCGCACTTTCGTGTAGGACCACCCGGCGAGCCGAGTGCTCTTCTAGCTGTCTGGGCTGTACTGGGAGTCAGTAGGAGACTTTGGGCTCTACGGGGAAGGTGCTGGGCCACACGGCATGGAGCTGGACCATACTGGGACTCACTGGGAAGCAGTGGTCCATTCTGGGAGGCATGGATCTAGGGCTCTGGGCTATGCTGGGGGGCATGAGGAGGCTCTGGGCCATACTGGGAGAGTCTTGGGCCATACTGGAAGGTGCTGGGAGGCATGGGGGCATACTGGGGAGGAGGGTTCTGGGGCTGTGGGCTGCGCTGGGAGGCAGGGGGAGCTCTGGGCCATACTGGGAGATGGGGGGGAATGTTGGGGGGGGACACAAGTGGGCACTGGTGCATACCAATGCTTACTGGTGGACACTGGGGAGGTGGAATGTGTGCCACATATGCACATGTGACAGAGTGACTGAATGAGTGAGTGGGATTGGCTGGTGCTGCTGGTGGCCAGAATAAAAGAAATGGCAGGAACGGGAAAAAAAGGGGGGAATGGGGGATAAAGCAGGGCAAAAAGCAGGGAGAAAGTAAGGAAAGAAAAAAAAAAAGAGATAAAAGGGGGAGATAGGGGAGAATACGGAGACAAATGGGAATAAGGGAGTAACTGGGAAAACGACAGGATGGAGGAAGAAACTGGGGCAAGATGGGGAAACTGGGGAAAAATGACAGAAAATGGAAGACATGGGTAAATGGGAAAAAGGGGGGGAGGAGCCGAGTGAAAATGGGGGGAATGGGGAAAGAAATGGGGCAAAAATGAGTGAAAATGGGGAAAAATGTGGGGAAAAAAACAAGAGAAAAGGGAAACACAGTGAAACACTGGTGCACAAATGGGCAAACAGTAGGGAGAAAACCAGGGCAAAACCAAAGGAAATGGGGGAAAACAGGGTAAAATGGGGCAGAAACAGGAATACCCCAGGGGAAAACAGGAACATAGAAAACCGAGAGAAATTGTGGGAAAACAGGAAAAATGTGGGGAAATGGCTTGGGAATGGGGGGAAAGGAAGGAAATGGTGGCAAAGGAGTAAACCCAGGAAAAAACCAGAAGAAACTTGGAGAAAGTGAGGGAAATAATGGAAAACAGAGAAGAAATGGAGAAACAGGGAAAACAGGGGAAACGGGAGGGACAAACCCGGGCACAAACAAGGCAGAACAGGTCAAAACCGGGGGAAAAAAAAAAGGCAAACCCAAGGCAACAAGGGGCAAAACCAGCCAGTTACGGGGGTTGGGGCAAGAACTGGGAGAATAGGCCAAAACAGGGCAAGCAAATGCGATCAAATGCCAGTCTGGGTCGTAACTCTTCAAGTAGGATCCCAGTATGGCCCCAACACTACCAGTGTGGACGCAGCGCTCCCAGTATGACGGCAATGTGAGCTACACTTAAACTAAGATCCTAGTATGGACTCAGTATTCCCAGTACAGTACCAGCCTGGGCTGCACCTCTCCAAGGATGATCCCAGTATGGGCCCCAATCCCAGCGTTGCCAGTATGCAACCTAAGGCCCAGTATGCACTCAGTATGGGCCCTGAGGCTCCAAGTGCAGCTCCAGTGCATTCCCAGTGTGATCCCCAAGGTTCCCCCAGTGCTCCCAGTAAGGGCCCTAAGGCTCCCAGTATGGGCCCCAAGGCTCTGACTGCTGCTCCAGTGCACTCCCAGTACAGGCCCCAAGGCTCTCAGGGCACTCTCAGTACAGGCTTCAACACTCCTGCAGTGCACTCCCAGTGTCCCCAGTATGGGCCCTGGCACTACCAGTACAGGCCCCAGCGCTCTCAGCACATACCACCAATAAACGGTTTTCGCTTCAACCCATCCTGGTGCCTCCTAAGGCTGAACCTCCAAACCCTCTGAATTTTTCCCCAGAGTAACTTCACCAGCCTTGCCTCTGCCTTTACTGGTGGACAGGCGAGTTGGGTCACAGGATCAGGCCCCCCCCAGTGAACTCCATCCGCTGCCAAGGTAAGAGAGAGAGAGAGAGAGAAGGGGGGTGAGCGGGGGGACCCTGCCGGCCAGGCCAGCGGGAACCCTGGCGTGCAGGGCAGCGGGGGTGGGGGGACCCTGGCATCTGGACGCACCTGTGGTGGGGCGACGAAGGCCAACCAGTCGGAAGGGCGGGTGGGCAGCAGCCCCATGGCCTGGCACTTGTAGAGGGCCAGGGCCAGCCCCAGCCCGTTGCCCACCAGGAACACCAGCCCCTGGAGGGCCCGCCGGCTTGAGCTTTCCAGGGCCTTCAGTGCTGCAGGGGGAACAGGGTGGGACACTGGGACTGGGGGACCCCGTCACTGTCACCCACGTGTGGCACTGCAGGGGACCGGGGTAATGATGAGTGGGGAGCAGCCGGGGAGCATCATGGGGGAAGCGGTGGGGGAGGCGCAGGGTGGATGGCATGGCGATGGCTGTCGAGGAACGCATGGCAGTGACAACGTAGGGATGACTGTCACATGGGTGACTGTTAGGGGGTGTGGGGCAGGGTCTGACATACAAGTTGACTGCAACAGGGTCAACTGGGGGCGGGGGGGATGCATGGGGGTGAGTGATGTGGGGGTGACTGTTAGCGAACACGGGGGAACAACTGACACGTGGGCAACCGTTCAGGGACACGAGGGGGTGACTGTCACAGGTACAACTGTTGAGGGACACGTGGGGGCAACTGACATAGGGGCAACTGTTGGAGGGGAACGTATGTGGTGGGGTCTGTTGCAGGGACCACTGCTGGGAGATATGTGGGGATGAATGTTGCCAGAAGAGGTACGGGCCAGGGAACCACCACAAGTATTTGGGCGAACCGTCACATGGCAGAGAACGACCACGGGGGATCACCCAGGGAGCTGTCACCCGGGGCTGTAGCGTGGGGTTGTACTCACTGGCAGAGAGGGACATGAGGGCCTGCAGCGGCCGCCAGCCCATCATGCACACCATCATTGCAGGGAAGATGGAGATGGTGTTGCCGGCCATGTACATGATGAACAAGTTCATGGGGATCTGCTTCAGCGGCGCCAGTGCCACGTCCCAGCAACGCTGCAGGAAAGAGGCCAACGAGGCGTCCGCCATGTGGGGATACCTCGTACCCAGCCATGGGGGACGGGGACGATCCCCTCCACGGGGGAACCCGGCGTAGGGGACGTCCCTCTCCCTCCCGGGTCCCCCCCCGCCCACCTTCTCCATGAGGATTTTGTCGCTCTCGTGGACGCCGCCCTCCCCCAGCTGCCGCTCGGCGAACCCCAGCGGCCCGCGGCCCTCGGCGGCTCCGCGGGGCCTGGGGGTGGGATAGAGGAGGGCAGGTGAGGCCAAGGAGCTCCCTGGACCCCCCACATCCGCCCCCCAAATCCCCCCTCCCCCCACACCCCGGGGCCTCACCGCCCCCCCGGCGCCGCCGCCAGCTCCAGCGACCACTTGAACCGCCGGCCCCGAACCGCCGCCGCCGCCGCCATCCTGCGAGCGCCCGAACAGGAAGCGGAGTCACGGGGCGTGTCCCGGCAAACAACCCCGGGCGCCTGGGGCCTACGCGGCGCCTTCGCTACGCCCTACCCCATAGCAGCCCCACAGGAACCCCGCAGACACCGACACCCCCCCCAGCCCTACAGCAGCCCCGCGTCCTTCCTTATAGCAGCGCCACAGGCCACCCGCGCCCTGCAGCTCCCTCCCGGTCCGTTCCTGCCTGGAACTAAAGGTTCCGGCCGCGGGTTCCGGCCGGGGCCGGTGGCGGGGACGCTCTGGCCGCGCCCCCCCAGCCCCCGGTCGCTCCAGCTTTCACCCCCGGCCCGCCTTGTTGCAGCCCGTGCCGCGTCCTTACGCTGGTTTGTACTTTTTTTTTTTTTTTTTCTTCTCTTTTTAAAGTTCTTGCGGCTGGCCTCTTTATTATTCATTTACTTTTAAAGTACTTATTTATTTAGTTCTTTCTTGAGAAGGATTTTGCTTTTCGTATTTTATTTCTTGGCTCTGTGGTTTTTTATTTCTTTGGGTTGGTTTTTCCTTTTTTTTTTTTTTTTTTTTTTGTTGGTTTTATTTTTTAACTTCTTCCAGGACTGCTTTTGATTTCCTGGGGCAGACTTTTTTCCTTTTTATTTTTGGGGGTTTTTTAGGGTTTTTTGTGGGTTTTTTTGGTTTTGGGGGGGGGGGTGGGTTTGTGGGTGGGTTTTTTTGGTTTTTGATTTTTTTGTGTTTTTTTGTGGTTTCTTTTTTTTTGTTTGTTTGGGTTTTTTTTTTTTTAATTTATTTCTTGGAGAGGGGCTGATGGAGGCACTCAACTCCTGAACCAGACTGGCAGTAGTTTGGTAAAGGCTCCAAAGGAAGCAAAGGCCTGCACCGTAGATGGGTGAAGAACTCCTGGAGACCCCACAGAGGAGCGGTGTGACCCAGTGAGCATCCAGGCGTGTGAGCTTGGAAACACCAGCCTGTGCTTTTAAGACATTAAAAATTAAGTGCAATTAAGACATGAATAGCAGGTGGCGTTTCCAAGACTCGTTTCTCAAGGAACAAAAGCCAGTTGTCGCTACAAGGAGTCTCATGCATGCCTTTGCCATCACGGGTAATTTGACTGTGAGCCAAGCACTTTATTCCGTATTTGACAGCCCAAAGCGAGCTGACCTTGAACCCTGCCAGCTCTCTGTGGCAGCAGTGATCTCCCCTGGGGCTGGGACACATCTCTGGGGTTGTCGGGGCAAAGGTGCCTTTCGCCAACGGCAGATCCTTGTTAAGTGACCAATACCGCGCATAACTTTGTTTTACAGTAACTGAGTTGTGACCTGTTAACTTTGATTTTTGTCTTGGTAACCTGGGCTCTGCCTTGGTAGTTTAGAATCTTTTTTCAAATTACTGTGCAGTACAGCAATAGAGCTAACCTTGCTATTGAACTTTTAAGTCACAGTTTTACAGCCTTATATTTCAATAAAACTGCTTTTGCTAATACGTTTGCTGGTGGTTCTCTAAGCAATCTAAATCGCCCATTCACAACGGGGAGGGGGTAATTTTTGTTCTTTTTTTTTTTTCTTTTTTCCTTCTTTTTTTTTTCCCTTCCCCCTTATTTTCTTGTGGGTTATTTAATTTTTTTTTGATTTCTTGGGTTAATTTGATCTCTTGGGGTTGGTTTTCTCTCTTTTTTTCCTTGTAGTTTTTTTTTCTTGTTATTTTTTCTTTTTTTAGCATATATTTTAGTTCTTAAGCTATTTTGATTTTTTTTTTTTTAACTTGGGTTGTTTTTTTTGACTTATAGTGTTATTTCTTGTGTGGGTTGATTTCTAGATTTGTTTTACTTTTTTTCTCCTTTTTATTTCTTAGGGCAGTATTTTGATGTCTTGCTACCCTTCTTTTTTTCAACTTGGGGTTGTTTTTTTTTTCTCCCTGTTCCAGCCCTCCTCACTGTACCCTCCTTCCTCTCTGGCTCCTTAGTCCTTCCTCACCCTGTATACCCTCCCCTTCCCCCACCCCTCTGTCCCTCTCCCCTTCCTATCTTTCCCTCCTCCTGCTCCTTTGCCTCTCCCTTTTCCTTCTCTCCTCCTGCCTCCCCATCTCCCTGTCCTGCCCCTGGGTCTTCTTAATTTCTCTCTCCCTTTATCCCATCGCTTTCCCCATCCCTTTCCTCCTCCCTGCTCCTTTTTACCCCTCTCGCCATCCGCCTCTCCCCTTTCATTCCCCCCTGTCCTTTCTCCCTCTCTTCTCCTTCTCTGCCCCTGTCCTGCCCCGCAGCACTGCTGCGTTCTTCTCCTTGTCCCTGCTTCTGCCCCCCTCTCTGTTTGTCTCCCGACTCCGGTCTGTCCCTCTCCCCCTTTCTCAGTCCCCCTGTGCCCTTTTCCCCCTCTCTTTCCACTCTGTCCTGCTTCATCTCCCACCCAACTCCAGAAGTTGCCACGGGGACTTGTGGAGAAGTCCCCACCGGAGCAGCTACACCCTGAAGATCTGCTGGCCTGCAGCTGCCCCCAGAGAAGAAGCCAGGGGATTGCTGTGACAGTAAACCCTGTGGCCTGGTGCCAAGGGATGCTGTATGGACATCTCGTTGGAGGTGCTTATGTGGTAGGAAGTGGCGCAGCTGGAGCCACCTAAATTGGTGGAGGAGGAGTGACCCCACCTGAGCTCCTCTCCGAGGCCCTGCGCTGCCTCTCCTGTCCTGGAGCCCGAGTCATGGACTACATGACTACAGCAAATGTCCAAAAAAAAAAAAAAATGGACAATTTATTGATGTTTTATTATGGAGACTGAGGGACTCATACCTGCACAGCTATCATAGGATGGGAAGGAGCAGTCCTGGTTTTGGCTGTGCTGGAGTTGGGTTGGTTGTCACAGTAGCCCTGTGCAGTGTGTGATTGGTGGCTGCAGCAGATCTTTGTCACTCTTCTCTACATTTCTGCCTTCCTGCCTGCCTGTCCCTGCCTCTGTCTCCCTCTTGTGCCTGTTCAGTTCCCCAGAATAACTTTTTCCTCTTCTACCAACGCTGCCCTGTACCCTGTGGCCTTCTGAATTTTTTTCTACGTCTCTCTGTATCCAGCTCCTGCTCCCTGTTTTTTAATTCTGGGCTGTCTTTCTTTTACCCCTGTGGTGGGCTGACCTTGGCTGGATGCCAGGTGCTCACCAAGCTGCTCTATCCCCTCCTCAGCAGGACATGGGGGGAGAAAATAAGATGAAAAAAACCTCGTGGGTCAAGATAAAGGCAGTCTAATAAAGCAATAGCAAAGGTTGCATGCAGAAGCAAAGGAAAACAAAAGACATTATTTGCTACTCCCCATCAGCTGGTGATGTCTGGCCACTTCCCAGGAAGCAGGGCCGCAGGACCTGTAGCGGTTGCTCCAGAAGACAAATGTCATAAATTATTCTTCCTCCTCCTTTCTCTTAGCTTTTATTGCTGAGCAGACATCATATGGTATGGAATATCCCTTCAGTCAGCTTGGGTCAGCCGTCCTGGCTGCGTCCCCTCCCAAATTCTTGCTCACCCCCAGCCTGCTGGTGAGGGGGGATGTTGGAGAGATGGCCTTGATGCTGTGCTAGCGCTGCTCAGCAGTGACTGAACACCAACACCTTTCTAGCTGAAGCACAGCAATGTGAGGACTGCTGTGGGCAGAATTAACTCGGGCTCAGCCAGACCCAGTACAGTCTCCACCACTTTCCGTATCACTTGCATCACGCTCAGGTCCCACATAATTTAATACATACATACACATATGTATCTATCTGTCTTTCCTAACTACTCCATTGTATTTAATTCTCATGACTGAAATCCCTTCTTACCAACACTTACAACTTTAATGACATACTTAAAGCGTCTTTATACCCAACATACAGATTTGTACATTCTCACTAACTGCTACTCCCCGTCCTTTGCTTGGGCCCCATCTGTCAAGATGGGTGCTCAGGACAGAAGTGGTATGTTCAGTTGTGGGACACCAACATCAGCTTGGTTTGGGTCATCGTTGCACTTGTCAGGTTCCTGGTGAAACTCACTCTTCATCAGTTCAGGTCATTCCAACTACATTCCTTCCTACAACATACAACTCACGTCACAGATGATTTTTCCCCTAGGGTTAAATCTCTTTGAGGCACACACCAGGTCTCCCCGTCCTTCCCAATAACCACTTAAGTACGCACAGGTCCTTGTGTGAAGACACTGTCATGAACGGGTTGGCTTTTTCCCCTGGGAGGAGCAACCCACAGCACCTTGCCCAGCCACTTTCCTGTGTGTGGTGTGGGGACCTTATCTCCTCCCACAGCACCAGAGGGGGTTTGCTCCTACAGGATCAGGATGGTTAGCAGATCCTCTAGTGTTAACCAGCCAAGTGGCTTCCGCTAGCTTTGTATCCCAGCGCTTCCATGCACCACTGCCCAACGCACTCAGTGGAGGTTTTAACAGGCCGTTATCTCTCTCGGTCTTTCCAAAGGCTCGTGGCTGATAGGGGATGTGATACACCTACTCAGTGCCACGTTTCTTCGCCCGGGACTTTACGAGGTTATTTCGGAGGTAAGTCCCGTCGTCTGATTCAATTCTTTCTGGGGGTACCACATCCACAAAATCTGCCTTTAAAGGCCCAAGATGGTGCTTCAGGCAGTTGCATGGTTTACAGGGTATACTTCTAGCCAACCAGTAGTTGCTTCCACCATGGTGAGTGACTATGTAGTCCTTGCCTTGCCGTGTTCGTGACAGTGGTCCAATATAGTCAGTATAGACTATACTTGAGTATAGAGTACTGACCACTTTTGTCATTCAGCAGTCTCTAGGGCTAGTTGGATGGCTTTCATTTCTGCAAACTCACTTGACTTAGCTTCTCCTTCAGGGGCCTCAACAACTTATTGTGTGGGATTCCGCACAGCAGCTTTCCACTTCCAACGGTTTTGTACCACATGACAGGATCCATCAGTGAACAAAGCATAATGCCTTGCATCTTCTCATAGCTCATTATATGGTGTTACCTCTTAGGCGTGAGCCACCTCCTCAGGCAACAACCCAGACCCTCTACCTTCTTGCTACGATCTCTTCCAGGATTCCTGGGCAGCTGGGTCCCAGTCAAGCTTGTTCCATCGTCAATACTACCCACTTATTCCGTGTAGCATGCTTTGCATGATCTTTGGAGGGGATGTTTCCTTTGAACATCTAGTGTAGCACAGGCAATAGGGGTGCCAAGAGGAGATGTGCTGCTGTACCAACAACTTCTGAAGCAGCTCGAACCCCCTCATATGCTGCTGCTGTTTCTGTTTCAGTTGGAGTGTAGTGGGCTTCTGATCCTCAATACCCCAGGCCCAAACCCCCTAATGGTCAACCTTGAATTCCTCCTGATGTTTTCTGCCAGAGGCTCCATGTGAGACCATGCTCCCCAGCTGCAGTGTAGAGTGCATTTTGCACAGCTGGTCCAGTCCAGACAGGCCCAAGAGCTACTGCACAAGCTCCTGTTTGACCTGCTCAAAGGCTCAGAACCCCAGTCAAAGTAGTTCTTCTCTTGGATTACTCAGTAGAGAAGGCTCATCAGCTGACTATAACCTAGAATACGCATTCTCCAGAACCCTACAAGGCCTAGGAAATCTTGTGTTCCCTTTGTGTTAGCTAGCGGAGAAGTAGTTGCTGTCTTGTTGACCACATCCATAGGCACATATGATGTCCATCTTGCCATTTTATTCCCAAGTACTGAATCTCCTCTGTAGGTCCATTGCCCTTGCTTTTCTTTATCACTGTCACATTAGGGGGAGGTTTTCCCCCAACCCTTTGTGTTCAGCTAGTCTGTCAATGCCCCAGGAAAGACAAGAACTTTGTGCCTGACCAGCCTGTCACAGCTTGCTACAGACTCTACCGGACAGCACATGGCATTGGAGCGTGATTCACCCATCCTATTCAGGGATTCACGGTGATAGATTCACTAGTCAAATCAATTATTCAAGTTTCCAGAAAATCACACAAACCCGAGCTCAGCTGAGAATTTTTTGTTATAGAGATTTGTGACAGATTAAGGTTCAAGATCACCATTGGTAGTACCCTGACTGCAAGAACAAATGTGAAATAGTATGCACACAAAATCTAATCACTAATAAAAGTCAGCTGGAGTTAATCATTAAGCGTGCATAGAGTACAGGGTAGTTCTTAGCAGACAGGCAGCTCTACTGGGGAGAAGACAGGTTTGTCAAACAGCCCTTCGACTGATTCCAATAACTACGATGGAGTCTTCTCTAACTTTTCCTCTTCCTAACTTGTATTATCTCTTTACTTCTCACTGGAGCTTGTGTGACTCTAGTCATACATACTTTTGTTACTTCCAGGTGTCAAATCCTCTTGCTTTACCTTTAAAGGTACAGTCAATAAAAATATAAAGTGCATGCTTAGTGAGGGGTGGTCATACCTTGGAGGCAGGTAGCTTTGAGAGGGAGGTGTGCTTTGGTATTACAATGACATTATAACAAGCAAAGGTCATCTGAGGAAAGAAATTTTACCACAGCTGCTAGCTCAACAGATGACATCTTCCCTTATCTTCCCTGCTTGACAGCTAATATGCAGTTTATCAGTACATGGTATCACCAAGTTTCCCTTCCTGCAGAGTACAACACAGCCTGGGGTGGTGTCTTGGTGTCTTCACTTTGCTTCACCTTCCATTCAGTTCCTCTTAGCGCGTGCTAAGGCTGGAGGTTGTGTTGCCTGGGGAACTGCTGAGGAGGAGATTCCCTGCATACCAATCACATTCCTCTCCGGAAGGAGCAGCTGCAGTTTTATCCTAAACTTCCCTTAATGTTGTAATGTACCTTTAGTCATTTTTCCACAATGGCAAAACTGGCTTTCAGAAGGATCTGAATTGGCTCTTTTTCCCTTCTCAAACGCTTCTTCTTCTGCCTTGTTGCCCCAAATGATGATGTCATCAATGCATTGCAGATGTTCGTGGGCATCACTCTCTTCCAGCACAGCCTGGATTAGCCCATGGCGGATGGTAGGGCTGTGTTTCCACCCCTGGGGGAGATGATTGCAGGTGTACTGGGTGCCCCTCCAAGTGCAAGTGAACTGTGGCCTGAACCCTGCTGCCAAAGGGATTGAGAAGAAGGCATCGGCAATTTCAGTTGTAGCATACACCTTGGCTACCTTCAGCTCCAGTTCCTATTGGAGCTCTAACATGTCTGCTACAGCAGCGCTCTTGTGGTTTAACCCCAACTGGCAACTGAGTACCAGCCAGCCAGTTGCTCACTCCCCGCCCCTCCCCCCCCCCGACCGATGGGGAGAAGATCTGGGAAAAAGTTAAAATTTGTGTGTTGAGAAATGAACAATTTAATAATGAAATGAAATTAAAATAATATTAAGAGGAAGAATTGAAACGAGAAAGTGAGAGAGGGAGAAAGGAATAAAATCCAAAAGGGAAAAAAAACAAGTGATGCACAATACAGTCGCTTACCACCCACTAAATGATGCCCAGCCAGTCCCCCAGCAGCAACTGGCCTGCCCCAGCCAACTCCCCCATTTCTACGCTGAGCATGATGGTCTATGATATGGAATATCCCTTTGATGAGTTTGGGTCAGCTGTCCTGGCTGTGTCACCTCCTAGTTTCTTGTGCCCCTCCAGCCCTCTTGCTGGCAGGGCCTGTGAAACTGAAAAGCCCTGGACTTAGTGTAGATGTTAATTAGCAACAACTGACAACATCACTGTGTAATCAACATTATCTCACACCAAATCCAAAACACAGCGCTGCACCAGCTGCTGGGAAAAAATAAGTGCCTATCCCAGCCAAAATGAGGACAGTATCGACCCTTTATTTCATACAATTTATGTCATGCCACACTTAGCAATGCGCCATCACCTTCCCTGACTTTTGATATAAACACACAGATACCATTCCCTTAATCTATGGACCATCCCTCTAAGAGTTTATTGAGTTAATTTAGTCCATGATGTTGGGCTCTGTCTGTCATTAAGAGTCTTTCAAGGCAGGAAAGATGGTGCAAGGTGTTTCATTGTTGCATGCTAAAGCCAGACCTGATCTTATCACAGCTGCACTGATCTAGTTTCATCAGAGTTCATTCTTTGATAATGTGGCCATAGGAAGGTCGGGTTCAGACCTACAAATCCAGAATGGCAGAGACGGGTGCTTCAAGCATATCGAAACGACAATATGCAGTGTTGTACAGCAATTCACATCACACAATTTGATTTATTGGCTATTTTCACCCAGAATCAAATCCCCTTGAGGCACACGTTGGACTTGCCCATCCCTCCGCCTCACCCACCGAGTGCTGCCAGGTCCTCAAACAAAAGCAATCCCTGAATAGGTTTGCCTTTGCCTGAGGCAGGAATGAATCAGGCCATTTTCCCCAGCATATTTTTAATGTGCATTGCAGGAGCTTTATTCCCTTCTACAGTACGTAAAACCTCTGGGCAGCTCGACTGGCAGGTCCTCTAGTGTTGACTAACCAGGTGTCTTTTGCTGAATGTGTATCCCAGTGTTTGAAGGTCCCACCACCTTGCTCTCAGTGTGGTCTTTTAACAGTCCATTGCGTCGTTTGGTTTTCCAGGAGGCCTGTGCAGGACAGGGGGTGTGATATACCCACATAACGCCAGGCTCTTTGGCTCAGGTGTCTATGAGGGTTTGGAAATGACTCCTGTTACCTGACTCAGTTTTTTCTGGGGTGCTGTGTCGACTGTACGGTGCTTAGTTACCAGCTGCGGTTAAACCACAACAGTCCTTTTTGGCACCCAATGCGGGGCAAGAAGGGGTGAGATCATAACAGCTCTGTCTAGAGTGTGTTAGAACAAAATTGATACAATTGAATATAACAATTGAAACAAATAAAATGCAATTGAAAATAAATACAATTGAAACAACAACAAAAAAAGTGTTCATTGTAACAGTTTAATAATCACTGGCCACAATGCTGATTTCTTTGCTCTTAAAGTTGCTGGCCATGGTCTCAGGGTTGCGTTATGCACTTTACTGCAGCATGTGCTCCGTGTTCTGCCGTTTGTCGTCCTTGGGGCTCAGGTTAAAAATCTCGTTTTGTTGTGCTATTACAGCGCTGGCTTCTGGTTTTGATGGGCTCGCTGGTCCCGAAATTAACTGGGTCTGCGCGCGCAGGGCTGTTGTCATCCCTGTACTTTGGTGCCATCTTGCGGGCAATGCTGACAACTGCACCTTTGGCCTTGGAGAGCCGAGCTGTGGGTAGGGCCTACACCTCCCCCTTCTCCCCAGGGCTAACTACCGAAGCATTTAAGACTTTTGAAGATGTCGACCATCCTTAGGATGTTGGACCCAGCGTAGCGCTGGCCCTGATGCTATTGCTAGGAATACTGGATGTGGTATTGACGTTTTGGGCCCGGCTGAGGATCAGGCAAGTAGCTGTGGGCATCCAACCCTCCTCCCGACAAGTACTGTGGCTACTGCAGCCCCATGACGTGCGATGGAGAGGACCAACCCCTGTCTGTATCAGTCACCCCTATACACAATCAAAAATGGATACAAAAGTCGCCTCATTTAGCAAAGGACGACAAAGAAAGGCCACCACAGGAATGGGGGGAAGAGGCAGAATAAGAGGTAACCACTCAATCCCTGTCCCTGCATGACTGTGGGGTATGCAAAGAGATTTTGCCCATTATCCAGGTGAGCACGTTATCATCTGGCTGCTGTGATGTTGGGATAATGGGGCTAATAGTTTGGAATTAGAGGCTAGGCAAGGCAAGCAACTGGGATCACTTTCAAGGGAAGGGGCCGTTGACATTGCAATTGGAAAAGGGACACAAGTCCCCAGGCTCTGGAGGTGACTCCTGTCAAACATGAATGAAAGGTGTTCCTTCAGGGAGGATATTAGATGTCGACCAGGCAAGTGGACTGCAATAGAGAGTGTTATCCAGTGCCTGAGGGAATTAGCCATGAAAGTGAATTTATTATGACCTGAACAACATACCCGCAGATCGCAATGAAGTGTGAACCCACAGATCCTGATGAAGTCCAATGCACATGACCTGTGTAGCAGAAATTTCTACGGAGCAGACCACTGTCATATGCCAACTCATTGGCAGTAATGAACTGGAGATATAAAGCAGCACCTGTGGTGGATGAAGTGGCTCACCAACTCCTGGAATAAGATAACATCTCTACCTCCTTCATCTTGGCTGAAGAGAAACTGGTCCAGAACTCAACAAGTTTAGATCCTACTCCCCACCTGTATGGAGCTGCATCTCAGCTGTTGTCAGTAAGTGTCCTTCTGCTTGAGAGGAACAATGTAGGAGGTACACAACACAGGGTACCCTGTGGTTTTACCTGCAGGACCATGGAGAGGACATGAGGAGGTAGGATGGAAAACCAACCTCGACCCTGAAGGCATGGGTGCGTGAGTTGCAAGGAAAACCAATCAAAAATAGAGGATCTTTCAGCAAGTCTACTGCTCCAGTCTCCAGGGGGTAGTTTCTCAGACAGAGTGATAGGGCTGATTTTAGTATTGATCCTATGAAAATCAATTCTAACCCGTTTTTGTAATATGTAAATGGACAGGACTGCTCTGTGGTACAGCTGCTCCACACCACTTGCTGCTGTGGTGGAGAATCCTATGACCAGAATTAGAGGGGCCCTGCCCCCAGCCAGGTGGAGGAGAGGGACAGCTGAATTTACTGGACTGTCTGGACCCAATGGCCAGGCACAATCAGATCCAGAAGAGAATAAAGCTCTAGTAGACACCAGTGCACAGTGTAACCCAATGCCATCAAGCCATACCGGGCAGAAGCCCTTTCTATTTCTGGAGTGACAGGGATCCCAACAGCCAACTGTATTGGAGGCTGAAGTAAGATGACTAGGAAGAAGTGGCAAAAGCACCCCGCTGCGACTGGCCCAGAGGCTCTGTGCATCCGCGGCCCAGACTCTCAGGAGAGGGTATTTCAAGGGCCCAGAAGGGTACCGGTGGGCTTTGGGTATAGCTGCCTTGGAGACAGAGGAAATTAAGCAGCTGCCTACCTTGCCCAGTCTCTCGAAGACCCTTCTGTTGTGGGATTGCTGAAGGTCAACGAACAACAGGTGCCTGTCGCTGCCACAGTGGCACAGCAGTGGCAATACCGCAGCAGCTGAGGCTCCCTGATTCCCGTTCGTAAGCTGATTCAGCGACTGGAGAGACAAGGAGAGTGATCAGCAGGACCCTCTCGCCCTGTAATAGCCCCATATGGGCCGTGTGAAAGCCTAATGGAGAAAGGAGATGAACGCTGGACTATCGTGGCCTGAACGACGTCACGCCGCCGCTGAGTGCTGCTCGTACCAGGCATGCTCTATACAGAGGGTCTGAGGCCCACTACACTCCAACTGAAGGAGAGATACCGGCTGCGTATGATGGGGTTCAAGCCACTTCAGGCATGATTGGCACCGAAACACAGCTCCTCCTGGCACCCCGGTTACTGCTGCTGGGCTGGATGTTCAAAGGCCGCATCTCCTCTATACATCACGCAACTGATGCTCCGTGGAGTACGTGGGTCGCACTGCTCACACAACGAGCTCGAATAGGAAACCCCAGTCACCCAGGAATCTTGGAAGGGATCATGTACTGGCCAGAAGGCAAAGATCTGGAATGTCACCAGAGGAAGAGGTGACACATGCTGAAGAGTCCCCACCATATAATAAATAGCAAGAACGTGAGCAGCTGCATGCTCTGCTTACTGATGGGTCCTGCCGTATTGTAGGAACGCATTGGAGGTGGGTGGTGGCCATATGGAGTCCTCTATGACAAGTCACAGAGACTGCTGAAGGGGAAGGTTATTGAATCAGATTGAAGGCTATCTAGCTGGCTTTAGACATCGCTGAATGAGAAAAGTAGCCAATACTTCGCCTCTATAATGGTACATGGATGGTGGCTAATGCCCTGCATGGGTGGTTGCAGCAATGGAAGCAGAGCAACTTGTAGTGCAAAGGTAAACCCATCTGTGCTGTGATACAAGGTTTCCCAGCTGTGAGAAGAGACCAAAGGCATCCTGCCCCTGGCTCTGCTGCAGATCTTTGTTTTAAGGCTTTTGAGTTTTGTATACTTTTGTAAATTAATTCACAGTGGTCACTCAGATTCACGTAACACATCCTATCAAAGTTTTCACATGCATGTCCCTGTGCTAATAATAAAAATCAATAGCAACTCGGTTCTGTAGCAACATATGATGGACAGAATCAACATCTGTTAATAAGCCAGAGAAAAAAAAGAAGAGTATTTGTAGTATTACTTTGTTTAGCAAGCTAGCAGCCTAATTTACTAAGCAAATTAAGAGTGTGTACTATTCTTACAGAAGAGATTAGAGAAGCAAAAATGTGTTACGCTGCATTCCAGAACTCAGCCTGAGAGTTACAGTCTGCTGTGAGTTCTGCGTTATACTTATATATAAACATGTTGGGGTTGCGATTGTGAAAGTTGCCCGTTTACAATTTTCATTGACATTATCACAGCCAGTTGTTTTAAAAGCAACCCTTGAGCTTCCACATGCTCGACTTATTGCAAAATATTCTGAAGCCAGTCAATAAAGTTAGTATTAAAGTTAGTGACTCTCTAGGACCCTGCAAGACTGTGGCGAACGACTCACTAGAGGCTTGCCCAAACTCCCGCATCTGGACTGCCTTAATAGCCATCTCCTTCATTTGCAAATCGTTCTCCCTGGGATACCTTGCCTGAGTCACAGAATCAGCACAATTATTTTCTCCAGCCAACAGCTCATAGTTAACAGCAATTCCCCGATTAAGGTTTTCAATCAAGGCCACTACACATAGCCCACAAAAATCAGATAACCACATCATATACTGTATCAGTTAGTACCATACAAAGCAATAACTTCCAGTCACGCAGTGTGAGTGTATAAGGCTCTGCCATCACTTTACGAAGGGACAAATAACAAATGTATTATGAATCCTCCCTTCCCGCACTGCTTTGCTTAACTCTTTAACAGCCTCGTATTGCACAGGCTGCCACTCTTGAGGTTGATTTGTCTGACAAAATACTGAACATGCCATAGCGACTCCCAAAACCCCTCACTTAAGTGTTTCCCACTTGCATTCCTGCCACCGATCCCTCAGACCCCCTTTCACCCTCCCCGAAAATACAGTCAATGCATCGAGAGAGGTGGGCGGCAGGAGGGGGGGGGGGGGGGGAAAGGTCTAGCTCCTTTTCTGAATCTATAGGACCTGGATCAAAAGGTTTATCAGTGTCAATGGAATCATTGTCCAAGTTGTCCTGTTCCCGTGCTTGCTCCTGTGTTGTGAGGGTCGCTGCAATCAGTGACAGAAGCTTTGGGGGCAGAGGAGGTGTGGACAGAATCGCCATCGTTGACAGTGTGCTGAGAAGAGTCGCGCTGTCGGTGGAATTTACAGCCTCCTCCAGTTCAGTGCTTACACTGTTTGTGGAATTTACAGCTTCCTCTGGTTTAGCACCGTTAGCAGAATTAGTCCACACTTGGCAAAGAGTAGTCAGAATTTGCCACCAAGTTGTTAAATGCATTCCCGACACGGAGTTCCCCTCCGCGGCAGCATCATACAATTGGCTGCTGTCTGTACACACTTTCATTTCTTTCAAAGTCTCTAAGGTTTCTTGGCTGCTCACCTGTCTCGATGCATACAGGTGTTATCCTCGGGGTTTAGGTTGTCCGCCTGGTCCAGACAGCAAGACGATCGTTCAGCCAAGCCGTCTCCTCCGGAACGCAGCCCTCTTCCACGAGCTGTCTTTTTTCCGTCCTTATTCTTCCAAGGCTTCGGAACACCACCATAGGGGTCACCATTTGAGGAGATTGAGGCACCGACTCCCGGATCTGACCAGAAGACCCTTTATGAGTCCATATACGTCTCTCATAGGGGAAGACACTTGATTCCCAAGTTTTCCACAGCTCACCTGTCAACTCCAGAGGGACTTTTTTTTTTTTCAATTCCTGCTTCCTTTCAGCAGCTCATTCAAAAGTTCTGTGGGACTCAGCCTGCCGCTCAGCCTGGTGGTTCATAAACCCATCACGTCAGGGTCACCAGTTTGCTGTGATGGAGTACGTCGTGTTGCTGCTCTTATACCCAAGAGTCAGACTACTGAAGAATATCAAAGTAACCAGCAGGTAGATCAGGCTGCTAAGATTGAAGTGGCTTGGGTGGATCTGGACTGGCAAAATGCGAGTGAATTATATGAACAATACAGCATGATGGGACCATAAGACCTCATGCCATCAAGGAAGAGATGCAACATATAGATGGGCTCGTGACTGAGAGGGGTGGACTTCACCGTAGACACTGTCGCACAGGTTATCCATGCATGTGAAACGTGTTGCCATTAAGCAAGCCAAGCAGTTAAAGCCTCTGTCATGGTTTAACTGCAGCTGGCAACTAAGAACCATACAGTCTATCACTCACTTTGTGACCCCAAGGGATGGGAAGGAGAACTGGGAAAAAGGTAAAACTCATAAAACAATTTAATAATTAAATTATAATAATACTTATAACAACTAGCACAACAATTGTAATGAGGAGAGAGAGGGAGATAAAATCCAAAAGGGAATTAAATCAAAGTGATGCATAACACAGTTGCTCACCACCCACTAAACCATGTCCAGCTGGTCCCCGAGCAGCAATTCTCAGGGCCTGGGCCAACTCCCCCTCAGTTTCTACACTGAGCATGATGTTCTGTGGACTATCCCCTTGGCTAGTTCAGGTCAGCTGTCCTGGGTGCAGTTTCTTGTGACCCTTTAGCCTTCTTGCTAGCAGGGCCTGTGAAACTAAAATGCCCTTGACTTAGTGCAAACACTAATTAGCAACAACTGACAACCTCACTGTGTTATCAACATTATTCTCACAGCAAAGCCAAAACACAGCACTGCACCAGCAACTGAGAAGAAAATTAACTCCATCCCAGCCAAAACCAGGACCAGCACTCAATGGTGGCATTGTTTTGTTCCGGCTGTGATAGTCTACTGTTAACCTCATCCTGCATCAGATTCTTGCACTGGCCGCGGGGAACTATTAAAAGGTGAGCGAACCTTGCTGATGACTGCTTGGCTTTCCAGCTGATGAGTCAGCTCATGGAGGGGAGCCAGAGAGTCTTGGTTTGTGCAATATTGCTGCTGGTGAACTGTTGTGGTAGCAACAGGCACCTGCTGTTCTTCAACTCACAGCAGCCCCACAACAAAGGGATCTTTGGAGAGGCAAGGCAGGGTAGACAGCTCTTTGATCTTTCTGTATTCGCAGTGTCTACAGAAGCACCCTCTCCTGTGTCAGGCAATGCCGAGGATACGAGGGGCCTCTCAGCCAGTCACAATGGAAAGCTTTTCCCACTTGCCCCTGTTAAGCTCACCTCATCAATACAGACAATTCTTGGCATCCCCCTGTCACTCTGGAGATCCAGATGGGTTCTATGCCACTATACCCTGATGGTACCAGCATATACTGCACACCATTGTCTACCAAAGCTCTATACTTCTGTGGATCTGATGTGCCAGGTCATTGAATCCACATAGTCCTGTATACCTGGTCATCCCCTTCCTCCTCCTGGCTGATGTCAGGGACCTATAAAAGGTCCCATTCCTGGTCACAGTATTCACTGTCTTCCCCTTGCAGTGCCAGACCAGAATTCCCCTCACCAGGATCAAGGGAGGTGATTTCAGTTTTTCTGTGTCTGAGAGAGCATTAATTGCCTTCTTGAGTCTCTGCAGCGACTACACTGACAGCCTTCTTGGGTGACCCCTTCTTAACAGCTGTCTTCCCTCTCAGTTCACGTACATGGGCTTCCATCTTCAAAGTGGGTTCGCCATCTCGCTTCCTCATGGCTTTCCCCTGGTCACACAAGAAGAACCAGAGTGCACCAGCATGCACCTGGGGCTCCCTTTCCCTTTGACTGGGGTAGGAGAGGACTGATTTCTTGGAGCACCCCTGACAGCCAGGGTGCTGGCCTATAGGGATGAGGAGGTATAGAGATGCTCTTCAAAGTTTTGAAGCCAAGAAGACACTCTACACAGTTGGTGTATCCATATCCAAGCAATACACTGCTACCAAGCTCCTAGAATATGATGCTGGGGCACTTTGAATCACCTTCCTCAACATGGCCTGTGTGCACAAGACATCCTCTGGATCTTTGGAGACCACGAGTAGGTGCTCACTCTCTCTTTACACCCTTGTCCTGCTCCTCTCATTCCCCCATTTTCTGGCTCCCTGTCCCACACCTCTTCTGTGCATCCCTCTGTCCTTCCTCCTGCTTTCCTCTTGCCTCTTCTCCCTCTGTCCTGTTGCACCGGGGCATTGAGCCTCCGAGCCAAGTCATTGCTGGGATTTCTTATGTGCATGAATGAATTATCATTTTACTGTGCCTCTGCAATCCTACATGTCTCTGCAGGTATTGGGCATGGGGTGAGTGGCCATGGCTGGATCCAGTGAAGGGGGGATGATGTGCTGTGAGACTGGAGTGATGGCCCCCTGTTCACACTCAGGTCCAGCTGTGGGCTTGGGCCAGGGCAGCTCCAGGTAGGACCACTGAAGAGATGCAGAGCCTGGCTACAGTCCTGGGGCACTCCGGAGGGCAGTTAGGGCCGCACATAGGCCCCTGCAGAGCCTGGATAAAGCCCTGGCGCACTCCCAGGGATAATTAGGGCCATGCACGGGTCCCTGCAGAGCCCAGCAAAGGTCCCTAGGGCTTTCTGGAGAGCAGCTCTGCCATGTCGGGACACCCATAGTGTTGGTAGTGATGGGGACCCTTCTGTCGTGGCTGATTGCTGTGCATGTCCTCTCTGTGGGGAGCAGAGAGCGGAGAGAAGTAAAACAGTGAGTGGCAAACCCCAAGGGACTGTCTGCACGCAAATTGATCATGCGCCAGGAAGAGATGTGTGTAGATGTGCTGGTTTTGGCTGGGATGGAGTTAATTTTCTTCATAGTAGATTGTATGAAGCTACGTTCTGGATTTGCACTGAAGACAGTGTTGATAATACAGGGATGTTTTAGTCACTGCTGAACAGTGCTCACCCAACATCAAGGCCTTTTCTGCCGCTCACCTCACCCCACCAGCAAACAGGCTGAGAATGCACCAGAATTTGGGAAGGGACACAGCTGGGACAGCTGTTTCCGACTGATCTGAAGGACATTCCAAACCATATGCCATCACACTCAGCATATAAAGCTGAGGGAAGAAGAAGGAAGGGGGAGCACATTTGGAGTGATGACATCTGTATTCTCAAGTAGCTGTTATGCATGATGAAGACCTGCCTCCCTGGAAACGGCTCTAAACACCTGCCTGCTGATGGGATATGGTGAATTTGTTCCTTGCTTTGCTTTGCTTGCATGCACAACTTTTGCTTCACTCTTTATCTCTGCCCACAAGTTTTCCCCTGCCCCGCTGCAGGGAGAGTGAGCGAGTGGCTGCGTGGTGCTTGGTTGCAGGCCGGGGTGAAACCACCACAGTGGCGCACCTCAAACACACCGCCACCCCTGCATTCACACTGCTGGAGACTACTCCGGGGTCTTAGCCAGCTTTGATGAGGCGCACAAAGGGCCCTGCTGCTCTTTGGAGCACACTGGTGCATTTGGCTCCTTCGTAGACACCCGGGTGGGGCCCTGCTCCCCCGCAGACTGCTCCAGGGCCTTCGCTGGGTTTGCTGGGGCACAGAGAGGGCCCTGCTGCCCTTCCCATGTCCCTGGGACCTTTGCCAGGCCTTGCCGGGGCCCAGGCAGAGCCCTGGTTTCCTCCAGAGCTCCCTGGGGCCTTTGCCAGCTCCTGGGCATGGCCCAGCTGTCCTCGAGAGAGCCC
Source organism: Falco peregrinus (assembly GCF_023634155.1). Taxonomy (NCBI): domain Eukaryota; kingdom Metazoa; phylum Chordata; class Aves; order Falconiformes; family Falconidae; genus Falco; species Falco peregrinus. The sequence continues at coordinate 370,013 of NC_073739.1, read as the reverse complement.
CAGGGCCATGGCTGAACTTTGCAGATGCCCTGGTGGGGCCCTGCCTCGCTCCAGGGTGTCCTGAGGCCTTCGGGGGGGGCTTTGCCATGGCTGGTAAGGGGCCCTGCTGCCCTCCAGAGTTCCCCTTGGCATTTAGCAGGCTTTACTGTGTGTTGGCAGGACCCCGCTTCTCTCCAGACTACCCTGGGGCTTTTGCCAGACTTTGCCAACACCCAGGGAGCCTCCCACCATCCCTCTGAGTGCCCCAGCCCCTCAGGAAGGCTTCAGATATGATAAATTGTTTTATCTTTGAAACATAAGTTCCTAGCCATTAAATTATACATATAATACGACAAAGAGTTACTGATCTTAATGGATGCCTCTGTTCAGTCCCTGGCACCCTGAGGACATTGTCAGCCCAGACGTCCTCCTGAGTTCTGAGAGAAGGGAAGGGTCCTCTCTCGCCTGCACAGTCCTCTCAGAAGGACTTCTGTTTTGCTCTGTGTGGACTCATTTGTCTTTCTCAACATCTCTCTTGAGGTGTCTTTTTTTTTGTCATTTATTGTTGTTCAGGCTGCTTAAGTGTTACTTAAGGTGCTTGGTACACTTTCTGATGCTTCTGTTTGTTTCAACCCTGTTCTGGTGGTTTCTGTTCTTTCCGAGTTGTTTATGTCTGTTAAGAGAGTCAGATGGAGACACCTAGAGTCTTGGCGATGTAGAGCCATTGATGATGATTTACAGTATATAATTCGCCTTGCAACTAAAGATATTTTGGAGAAAGATTCTTACAGGATTTAATTCTGCATTGTCATTCAGTCCTATCCAGAATGTAGTGCTGGTACAAGTTCATCGATATATGTGAATGTGTCTAGCCTTGTACGTGTGGTGGCAAGTGCTTGGCAGGTTGGGCAGCCGCTGAATGGATGTGATGCCAGTGGTTGCTGAATGAGTTTTGGGTACTAAATGCATCTAGCCCTGTACATGTGGTTTGTTTTTCCTGGTAGGTTGGACTTCAGAGTTGAAATAGCGTTTTCCTTAATTAAAAAAAAAAATAAATTTCCAAACCAGAACTAACATAACATTAAAATATTTAGATTTAAAATAAAATTAAAATTAGAAAATCATCAGTGTTTCACGACTGCCTAAATTTAAATATAGCCATTTGGGGGTGTGTGGTGTGTGTGTGGTGGAATAGTCACAGGTACTACTAACTTCCAAGTAGAGGTACTACTAACTGCCAAGTAGAGCTATAATAAAATAGTGCAAATTAAATTTGATTAATAAAATGCTAAAAAGAATTTTAAAACTTTCAGAACACTGATTGGGCATCATTAATGCCTGTGTCATGGTTTAACCCCAGCCAGCAACTAAGTACCTACCTCACAGGCACTCGCTTATTCCCCTCCGCCCCTCCGCCCCTCCTGGTGGGATGGGGAGAAGAATTGGAAAAAGGTAAAACCCGTGGGCTGAGATAAGAACGGTTTAATAATTGCAATAGAATACCACCACCACCACTAATAATAATAACAACAACAATAATAATTGTAATGAAAAGGAGAGGGGTGGGAGAGAGAAATAAAACCCAAGGGAGAAAAAAACCCAACAAGTGATGCACAATACCATTGCCCTCCACCCGCTGACTGATGTCCAGCCAGTACCCCAGCAGTGGCTGTCCCACCCCAGCCAACTCCCCGCCACCTTCTGTACTAAGTGTGACGGTCTATGGTATGGAATATCCCTTTGGCCAGTTCAGGTCAGCTGTCCCAGTTTATTGTGCTCCTCCAGCCCTCTTGCTGGCAGGGCCTAAGAAACTGAAAAGTCTTTGACTTAATTAGCAACAACTGGCAACATCACTGTGTTATCAACATTATTCTCACACCAAATCCAAAACACAGCACTGCACCAGCTACGGGGAGGAGAGTTAACTCCATCCCAGCCAAAACCAGGACAGCCTGTTATTTAATAATAGCAATGTTAAATCTATGATGCCCAAGCAGTATTATAACAAAAATTCCCAGCTGTGAAGTAGAAATAGAATTCTATTTGGGAATATTTTATTATAATATCTTATTGCAATTATGGTAATTAAAATATTCCTAAGTAGGCTTCTAATTCATACGCTGAAATCCTGATTTAGAATAGTAATTAACTTTCTCTTTATGTCGGTTTCTGGTCTTTGTGCTTTCTCTTTCCATTTTTCCTACAGCAGTAGTAAATGAAACACACTTTGGGTGCAGGCTGTTCATTGTATTTTATAATATTAAACTATTTAATTGGGCTGTTTAAATAATATAAAATTATCTCATTAAATAATTAGATGAAATACAAGGAATGAATTAATTGCTCTCATGGAGTAGTCCATTTAATACTGCCGTGACAATGCTAATACTTGTTATTTTTACAGTTTTCTTACTAAACTGTCATGCATTCATATGCTAGTAATTCTAATTCAGATTACCTACAGAATCAGAATAATCAGGAAAATGGCTTGCTGCAATGTATAATTAGCAATATTGCTTAAATAGCAATTATTGCTTAAATATGCAAATAACAGTTATGCGGAATAGGGCGGTTCACCCACTACGCACATCATGGTCATGTCTCATAATTAAAATCCGCCACCCACGCTTTAGTTAAGTACTCTCCCCAACACCCACTGCTCAGCAGCCATGGCCATAGCCCCAACCCTGGGCCTGAAGACAAACAACGCGGATGCTGAACCAAGACAGCAGCAGCACTGTCATGGCACCAGCACTCTGCCAGCAGCCGCAGCCAGCTGCAAACACAGCGAACAGACAGAGCCCATGGCAGCAGCAGCTGTTACTGCTGGAACCTGTGCAAGAAGCCTTGAGATGCAGAGATACATGCTTATGGAGGAAAATGAAAGCTGGGCTGGCACCAGACCCTGGAGACCCCTGTCCAGAGAACTAACTGACACCTCTAGGGCTCTGGTGGGCTCCCCGCTGCATGGAGCAACTTCTTGGCGATGAACGGACACTCCCAGAGTTATGTTCCCTCTGCAGAGCATCAGCGGAACAGAGTGGCAGCGATCAGCAATGAATTATAAGCAAATGCCTGGATGTTTCAGAAGTCAGGACTCACTGGGTAGACATACTAGTGCTGCAGCAGCACTACTCAACCACTACTCTGCCACTGAGAAACTGAAAAACTAATGTTTTGTAGCCACAATTCAGCATGGTATATTGAAGACAGCAAAACGTGGGAAACTTCTGACACATTTGCTCATGAGGAAAAAGCAGCTGGCATAATAAGATTTTCTGAAACAGAATTGTTTATTCCATACAACTGATTGCAAAGATCTGCAACCTGCTTGTAGCTACTGACCCCAAAGGGTTTCTAATGTACCTGAGCAAAGAAATCAAAAAACACGCTTGCTTTCTCCTTTGGAAAGAGATCAGGAAGTTCCTGAACCTGAACTTGACTGTTAGGGCACAAGCCAGAGAAAGCCTTGCTAAAGCCAAGGTAAGCAGCACGCACTGCTCTTCCTCTGTCCACTCAGTTACTCACACATCGCTAGAAAGGTACCAGGTTAGTGCGGCATGATTTCACCCTGTGCAAACCCATGCTGACTCCTCCCTACCAACTTCTTGTCCCCAGTCTTTGGAAACGGCTTCCAGAGTACGTGCTCCACCACCTTCCCAGGCAGCAAGGTGAGGCTGCAGTTCCCAGCTCCTCGGGCTTGCCCTTCTTGAAGATGGGACAGACATTCCCTGTCTTCCAGGCCTCAGAGCCTCCCCTACGTGCCATGCCCTCTCCTGCTTCATCAGGAGTGTCCCCACAGTGACACTGGGGATGGACTTTCGAGCGCAGGAATTGCCTGGCCTTCTCTGTACCCCCCTCACGCCTCATCATAACTGCTATCAATGCCGGTTATGGCAGATGCCAACACCGAATTTCTGTTCTGCTGCTCCACCAGCCAAGAGCTCTCCCCTCTCACTAAGAGCTGGCAGCAGAGAGCGGTGAAGAAACTTGAGCACAGGTCACGTCTGAGTTTATCACAGTGACTGACAACACAACGTGAATGTCAAGATGTTCTGTCCCTGCTTCCTCTGTGGAGAGACACTAGAAGTAGCAAAAGCTGACCTTCTCTTTGACCACTCTGGTGCAGGCTGGAGAAATTTCATTACACCTTTTTCCTTTGCAGCTACAAATTGGCTGGCTCCCCATGGGATCAAAACCTGCGGGATTTCCCAGCGTTTCACGGCCAGCAGAAGCTCACCTGCTACCTTCTGCCCAAACCACAAGGAGGATTGCTCTAAAATACAGGAAAAGTCTGGGAACTGATCATGAGTACAACACCAGTCCGTGGTGTTAACACAATTGTGGAAAAGGACATACACACATGCTGGCCTTTTGCTTGGCCTCCAGGACAGGCTGAAGGTGCAGCTGTGAACAGAGCTGAAAGGAGCAGAGCGCTCTGGAGAGCTGTACAGTTAGGGAAAGGGGTAGAAAGCGATGTCAAGAAGGGGAACGATAAAACAAAGACATATACTAGATGACAAAGTTTATTAAATTTCAAATTGAAACAATATCTGAATTAAATACAGTATATTAACTTCACAAATATGTATTCATATAAAAAGGAACAGCGTCACAGCAACATTCATTGCTTTCCTCACTGCCTGTTAACTCAAGTCCTTGAATTAGTGGGTAAAACCCCCAAATTTTTCCAGTCTTCATTGATCTTGGGACAACCATTCTTCCATTCCCAGAACTGGGACTTTGTTCTATCATCTTCTGATCACTACTGACTTCTGTGGACAGGAAATGACAACGCAGATCTTCAGTAACAGGTAACTCCCTGAAATAAGTAAACCTGCTTCTTTTATTGACACAAATGTCCCAGAACACTGGCTACCAACTGGGCTACCGCCACCACATCATCAGCTGCTAGCAGCAACAAAAAGATTGGCTGCCCTATCATACAAGTTTTGGAAAGTACTGAGGAGACTGGAAGTTAGTATTTTAACATTCATTTTTCCCGCACATGAAGTGTTTCAGGTACAGCACAGCTGCTGATGTAGTAACTGGGAATGTCTACAGCTGCAGCGGCCTTTAACACAAACGCCAAGATGAATACCGTGAGGGGCCACGGGCACAAACGGAAACACAGAGGGCTGGGGCTGAACGTCAGGAAATGCCTCTTTCCGATCAGGGTGACTGGGCACTGGCACAGGCTGCCCATGGAGGCTCCATCCTGGGAGATACTCAAAAGCCAGCATGGTCCTGGGCAACCAGCTCTGGGCGGCCTTCCCTGAGCAGGGGAGCTAGAACGGATGACCTCCAGAGGTCCCTTCCAACCTCACCCGTTCCGTGGTCCTGTGATCCAAAACAAACATACCAAACCCACCACGTAACTCTCTGCACTGCTACACACTCACAGTAATGTTAAACCTAAGGCGCATAAGGTGACAGCAATGTGAAGTGCCCCGTCCTCCAGCATGACCACTGGTAAAGATTTCACTTTATCGGCAGAAGCAGTCACGGCATCTGGACTGAAGCAGCAGGCTCAAATCACATCAAATGATGTCCTAAGCATTAAAGTAACACTGGAAACATTAAAAACACACAGGGTGAAAGGATTAAGCAGAACAAAGGGAATGCTTTTGTTAAAACACAGAACATCAGTGGAGAAAAAATAATGCTTCTACGTTAGTAAGAAACATTTTGACAATTCTGTCAAGCTCAGGAATCAAGGTGAGTCATTCTGCTAGTCAGACAAAAATAGGTGTGCTTCTCATGGCGAGTGCAAAATAAAACACCTATGCATCAATAAGCCAACAGGCAAGTGCAATGTGCTTGACATCCATTTAATAGAATTCACATTCGGACTGCAATAAACACATTTGCACATCTGAACTGTGGGATGAGAAACTATAGACGCACTATGTAAACAAAATCCTTTCCGGAGCTTTTTTCCCAGCATTTTGTTCAAATCAGGTAATTTTTGGTTAAAACATCATGGTACTCCTGTACTGCCCTGCAAAGGGGATCCTGGTCAACGTGGATACTTTTTGAAGATCCATCAGAAAATACCGTGGGAGAAGCTCCAGCAGATCCAGCTTCAAGTTCAGCAGTGGCTAGGGAGAAGAGAAACAAGATTCCGGTGTTGCTTTTACCCTAGACAGGGCCAAATCAGTCACTATAAAAACATTATGGATAACTGGAGAGACTACAGTCCAGAAAGAGATTTAAAAACTTCCAAGGGATCGTAACAATCAAAGGGCTAGGCACAAAGGGAGAAACAATCTTTTTCCACATTTGCTTACCAGTCAACAGTATTTCTAAAGCCAGTGACAGAAATTCTATAGGCTACACATTGAACATCTTCAGGGAATCCACAAATGACTCCTGCTTACACCAGTGCTAAACTGAGCCCCCCTGCAGACCTCTCGAACCTCCAGTATCTGTTTTCCTTGAATGTTCAAAGCAGTGATTTATTGGAACTCTACTCCTAAAAACCAGCTTCTGCCTTCTCTGTGACAAACTTAAAAAGAATCCGCCGGTGAAAACGCAAACACCTTTGCAATGCAGTCAGGCCAGGACAAGTCTCCTAGCCTGGCACTTTCTTTGAGGGGCGTCTTTGTAACTCACCCTGGCAAAACCCTCTTTCCTCCACAAAAACACATACTCAATGAAAGCAAGCCCACCTTTCCTGTTCTTCTCCAGCCACATTTTTCAGACAAGGTCCTGAAACCAAGCGCACTCTATGACACCTAGCAGATGCACAGTCAGGTTCAAAACGCACCCGGATGAAATGCAACGGCTTTGTGTCCATTTGGACACACGGAAAGAGCTGTGAAGCTACAGCTGAACACTCTCTGTATTACCAAAAGCATGCAGGAACAGAAGGAAATTCTTGCAGGGGCTACCTGCTTTGAAATAGCACCAGTCACTGCAAAGCAAAGCAGTGACTCTGGAGGAACGACTACCCTGAAACAGGTGGAATTCCTCTTTGGACACCTGGCCTCATATTATAGAGCATGTTTCATGCTATGTGTTAAAAGCATTCAACTCATCTTATGTTTGCCTAAGTGCTACTAAATGATTTTTTCCTAAAGAAAGGGTATCTTTCATCACTGATTATATTTTTCTTGCTTATTCAAAAAAGACTGCAACATATAAGCTACAAATACAAGCAATGAATAAGAAACAGCAAAAATCAAGGTCCAACAGCAGAGAATGTGCACAGTATGATTTAGTGCGGAATGCAACTGACGCACATGGAAGAAGCAGCGATGGCTGAAGTCTATAAACGTCTTCTCTCAGGGCTTCTTTTATGTTTGATGTTTGTGCTCAAGGATTCACTCTAGAAAAACATGACTTCAGCTTAAGCCAAGTGCACCCGTGTAGAGGAAGTGGGTTAGTTTTCTTTGCACTTGTCTTTTTCAGGCAACTGCATAACATTCTACACAATCTTTTGGTAAGCAGGAAATGTTCACATTCAAGCCTAAACTGGAAAGCTAGCAGAAAAACCTCCCTGTGCTTAGCACAGGAACTTGACAGCTTTCAAGCCATTACGTTCAAGAGTTAGGAACATTCTTCTTTTTCCTTAAAAATGCCCCTAACATAGTGACACATTACCTCGTTTAAGTTCTTTAGCGATTTTTTCATCTAGTTCCTGCTGTACCTAGAATTATACAGAAAATATAGTTAAAATATTAACAGTTACGATTTTCTAATATTAAACTTCTAAAACATTCTTAAAACCCACACATAATGAGAGAAACCCTAAAAATATAATTCCAAATAGACACACCTTGGTTTGGGGTTTGATTTTTACTGAAGAGAAACTTCTGGTCAGTCGGGCTGCAGCTGCCTCATTGCTCAGCAATGTTAACAAAACAATTTGTAACTCACCAGCTGGATTATTACTGGGCATTTAACAAAATACACAGGAAGAAAGCAAGAAAGCCTAGCGCAGTTATTGCGGTGAAGGTATGGCTGAAGTTTATCATCAAACACACGAACAGAATGTCAGCTACAGGCTGAGATATGTACAAATGCCACCCACAGGGACAAATCAGCCAGTTGAGGCTGGCTTCTGCAACTTCACAGAGAGAAGAGCTGCACCAGCAGCTGCTGCAGGATTGACACACACCATTTGTATAGAAAAAAGCGTGTGCCAATATTCTTCTTTTCTCCACCTTAAGATGGGAAATTGAAAGAGCTCCTACAGATGATGCCAAAACTTTTCTTTATTGTTATTGCAAATACCATGACACACATTTATAAAAATATAAAAGCACACACAATTTTTTCTTGCAAACTGTGTACTAAGAAAAACAACCGTAGCTACAGCTTCTACGCAGCAAGTGCTCTGGGGTTTATTATGTAGCTGGAATCAGCCTGGATCACTACAAAGGAGCACTTACGCCTTTTCTCCCCTAGAAGGGGGTATTGTTACCAATTAAGTTATTCTCACTTATGATTCCACCTTCAGAAGCCTTCACAAGAAGGAATCACATCTCTTAATTTAAGAGTCACAGTCCAAGCGCTATATGCTGTTGTTTACATTTGATGATACTTGTTACTCCTACATTTTTTTCCCATCAAATTTGTGACACACAGAAGTGAATTTCCAAACAGATATCATACAGCTTCCAGGGCTACGATGGCCATGAAGATGCTGCAGGGCTTGGACCTTGTGAGCTATATGAAGAGGCTGAGAGCTGCAACTGTTTCTTTACTGGAGAACAGGAAAGCTCAGGGGGACCTTATCTATGTGTATAAATACCTGGTGGGGGGAGTATAGAAGATGGAGCCAGACTCTTCTCAGCGGTGCCAAGCAAAAAAACAAGAGGAATGGGCACAAATCCAGATAGAGGAAATTTTAACATAAGGATTTTTATAATTATTTTTTTTTTAAATTGTAAGCATGGACAGCCACTGGAACAAGTTGCTCAGAAAAGGTTGTGGAGTGTCCATCCTTGGAGATGTATAACACCTGGCTGACAGAACCGTGAGAAACCTGCTACGGCTGACCCTGCTTTGAGCAGGGGTGACGTTGGACTAGATCATCTCTAGAGGCCCCTTCCACCCTCACTCCTTCTGCGACTCTCTTGATTTTAGTACTGAATTCCTGGGGGAAGGAGCATTTATTTTATTAAATGAGCAGACCCACCTAGCAGCGTAACAACAACAACAAGAAGAACGGAAACACTACACAGGGTACTCAACAGGACACAGAGAGCAAGAGCCTCAGGAAGGAAACCACTCTGCTTACCCTCACAAGAGGAGCAGTAACAGGCAGTAATTGCAAGGGTCAAAGGAGCGGGGCTGTAAACCAGCGAAGCGGAGGGAAGGGCTCTCTCTCCAGGAACACAGGGAAAGCTGGGACCAAATTCACCGGATCCTGCAGGAGAAGCACCCCTCCGTGATACTTCATTGAAATACTCTGTGCCAACAGAGCTGCATGAACAATGGAAAAGGACCCCCCAAATCTCTAATTGTTTTCCAGCAGGTACAAGGAGAAGCAAAATCCTGGGGAGAAAGGACCCCCTAACATCTGAGACGAAACACAGGTAACAGAGAAAAGCAGGAAAACTAATGCCTAGACCAAAATACGGCCCAAACCCAGGACCAAGCCCAAGCAAAGTAGCAGTAGTTAGTGGTGTTAGAAGAAACCACTTTCCCTGGTTTCCTGAGTCTTCACAATGACTAGAAGGTCCACAGGACTCTCCGCAACATGTACGAATCAAGCAAGAGAAGAAAAAGATCTTGTTTTCCTCTTATTGATTCCATCAATGTCTTTGCGATTCTCATCCATGTCTGAGGGAAGAGAAATAGGTGGAAATAAAGCCAACACACTGATTTCTGAAAAGGGAATGAATGAAGAGCCAGGCAAAATACACCTCCGAGGACCTTAACTTGCCTCCACTTTTCTCCTTCTCCCCAAACCCCTGGGAAAGGCATCACAGCTGAGTGTCCCAAACCTCCTGAGCAGGCACTTCTCACCTCACTGCACATCTCTTCAGGCGGTAACACACCAGGTGTTCATTTGCAGCAGGCACCTTCTCAACAGTTCTTTTTCAGAAAGTGGTGTTGACTTACTACTTATCCACACAGGCTGCTTTAGCGCAGAGTAAGCTGGATCCTGTAAGACTCCGTGAGATGATGCTCGGAGTCTAGGAACTCAACTTCAGAACAGTACTGGTACTCCAGACACAACTGTTGTGACCACCAAGAACTTTTTGAATACCAAAACTGGCAAGGAGGGTAAACCAACCTACTCCTAGAGCTCAAAGAAGTTCCATTGTAAGAGATTAAATCCATAGACTATCATCTCACAGATGGTTAACTACCACAGAAGCCATTGCATTACAAATACATAAAGCAGAGAAGTCCCCTGCAGCAGTCACTCTTTCACTTGGACAAACTAAAGTTCAAAATATGTGCAGTGTTAGGAAAATGTGAATACATCAGTAAGTTTTAATCAAAACCTAACAGCATAAATAGACAACATTTCCAGTATAAAAAAATACCACCCAACATTAAACAATGCTGGCTGCAAACCTTGCCATGTATCTGGCTGCAGAGAAGAGAGAGACGGGCAGATTTTTGATGAAGGAGCTGAAGAAGAAAGAAAAATGGCCTTAAGTTCACAGGTCTTCAGTGAGAAACAAAAACGCGGCCTACCTGTAAACAAAGCAAGTAAAAAAGCTAACAACAAAGACTGCTACAAGAGTGCGGAAAGCCAAATCAGAAATGGAACAGAAACTGAAAGATGAAGTAGGAAGCAGACATTTCCCTTCCCACATTAAACTGGTTTCATTTACCCACTGATTCACCCTGGTTGCAGAGTTCACTGTTCTTTTCTGTCAAGACACCCATGTTCATTTTCACCAGCCTTTGGCACAGCTCTTAGGATTTAAGCTTGACATTTGTTAAACCTAACAACAGGACTCCAGTCCCAAAACCTCCTTGCAGCACTTGCAGGAGACATTCCTTGCCTTAGGACTAAGGGAGCAGGTCTGAAATACTGAATTGCTAGTTGCTACGGTCACTGTCTAATGACATGCACAGAATCTGTCAAGTACTTGTAATTTATTCCACATCACTGAAGCTCTAATAAAAATAAAAACCACCAAAAACCCTGAAGATGTTTGCACGTGATTGGGATTCTACTGGTTAATAAGCTTGTGCCAATATGAACTTTTTTGTATTTTTAAAGATCCTTTTGCACTTCAAGGTGATTATTTTCTGTAGCGTATATATTTGATAAAGGGGAAGGGGCTATACTGTAATGCAACACATTTCTTTATGCTTTTTTAAGAATAACATGCTCGTTTTTTGCTGAACTTGCGACATGACCATCTTCAACATGTACGACTCTATGTGTAATCACTGATAGTCATGCCTCGTGTTTAGGAAAACGGTGCGATCTTTCAAGCCTTTAAACACCAAATTCCTTAGTTAAGTCTAAAGAAGAAACTGTGTCCACTTGCTAGTGGAGCACTCCTTCCTCTTGTCAGCATCATTTACCAGTGTTTTTTCCAACAGCTGCAGGACCAATGATTACCATCATTTTGAATAATAGCAGTGTGAACTATTTTCACCTCTTTGCCCCTGAAGCTATTTCAAAGCTTCTGCACAAACGAAATTTACACAAACATCTTCCTCTTCAGAATGGCTGGCACGTTCTCTACTTCCAATAGCCCTTCTCACCTTGAGGAAGCAACTACAAGGAACACCAAATCTGCAGAGAGCTTTGACTAAAAAAAGCGGTGCAAAAGGTCTGCCTGAGGCACACTGCAATTTCAGCTTCTTAACTCCCTGTCATCTAGAGCTTCAGTGGCAGAAGCATTTGTCATCTCCAGCCAAGGCAGCACTGTGCATCCTGAATTTAAAGGCAAGGCAAATTCTGTAGAAGGGAACCAGGTTAGTGGGAAAACAAAGCTGAGGCATAACTGAAGTAAACAGTGAAGTGAAGAAAAGGCTTAGAGTCAGAGAAATTCTTCTGTTTTGAAACAGTCTGGTGAACAGACAGAATACCAGGCGGCACAACCAGCAAAGCATTTCAAAAAAGACTAACACTATAATCTCTGATTTCTTCCCTCATGCTCCAACTTGCCTCCTGAATGGCACAGGACTCCTGTGGAAATGACTGCACAGACCGTGCACCCAGTAATTTTGAATTTGGAAACTGATTGAGATTTGCCACCCATTACTGCATGCAGAGGGATACATGCAGTTTTTCCCTTTTGTTACTTCCTGACTTCAAAGTCTTACGTTCCAATTCAATCCTCTTTTCTCAGATGCATGTTATGCACGTGACATACTGCACCCAACTGAGAACAATTAAGCCCGCAGTTCTAAGTGAAATACTCACTTAGATGCACGTCCTCGAGCAACTACTGCACCTCTGAGAACTCAGTTCCTTTCTTCTGAAGGACTCCAGAGAAGATCAGGTTTTAAGACTTCCCTGAATACACTGAACGTCAGGTGACTTGAGGCTACAAGCAGTGCCACTACAATTAGTCTCAGTTGTACCCTAACTGGTGATTACAGGAAGAAATATCATAAAAAGATGTGCAGCTGGATTTAGTAACAGGGAGGTTATTCTTTTTTTCCTGTTTCTTCTTCAAAAAAACAAACCACAACTGTTAAACCCTTTTCTTTTAAACTAGGACAGCTTTTTTCCTAGAAGTGGGATGGTTTCCTCCTTTGCCTTTTTCTTCTTGTAACATCTCATTCCCATCTCTCTCATTTTCCCCTGCCCTCACTTGCTCCCTGTCCCTCTTGTTCCCTTGTCCTGGCTTTCTCCTTACTTCAGTTTTGCAGTGGATCCCTGAATTTTGCCTCCTTTCTGCTGCTTGCGTGCAGAATAATCCCTGCAGATGGTACAGTACTAATTGCCTCCCACGTTCTTTATGCAGCGTTACATCCACCCCTCTGACACAAAAAACACATTTGCAACGATACAGAAAAGTTCATCTCTTAACTGCCACTGCTACGCACTACCTACACACCGCTTTGTCCATTTTTGTTTTGTTGTTTGGTTTGTTTTTTTCTTTTTCTTAAACCAGGCACAGTATGCAGACACGTCATTTAAATGGATTCTTTCCAGTGTAGGTGGGACCAGCGAACCGAGATAGACTTAAAAGTGAGCGAATGCTTCTCACATCCATTCAACAACAGAATATGCGAGGGACAGACACCGACTGAACAGGCAAGCTTGCCCATGCCTCAGTCCTATGCTAGGTGGGAAACTGATTACGACAACTGACATCTGGTTTCCAACTCTCATGATATCACGTTTACCACTCTGTGAGGGATGTGCTATCATGCTGACTGCTAATTACAGGGCATACTTTGACCAGAGGTACGCAGAGGTTGCAGCTTTTGTACAAAATCAGAAAGCTCTGTAGACTTCCTGAGGAGCAGTTACATATAACACCACATAGCAGGACCCACAAAAACAAATGCCTCCTATGCACAGCATACGTCCCGCACTCAAGTGAGAAGTTACGTGTCCTGTTCATACCATCCTACTTTTGAAGCATCCCTTTGTTGGTATTGTACTAAAACACGTTCCAGTGAAGAAACTGCTAAAATGAAGATCAGGGAAGAAGGAAATGGTGTCTCAAAGAAAGATGTCTGATGTCTGATCATAAAGTTAGCTGTTTTAAAAAAGGTCATCCACAGAATGGCTTGGGTTGGAAGGGACCTTAAAGATCATCCAGTTCCAGCCCCCCTGCCATAGGCAGGGACACCTTCCACTAGACCGGGTTGCTCCAAGCCCCATCCAGCCTGGCCTTGAGCACTGCCAGGGATGGGGCATTGGCACTAAATTTTACTGAAGAGCTTATTTGGGAGCTTCCTATGCCACAGTATTCTTCATCACAGTTTCTCTTGCAAAAGAATGTTGTTACGCAGTCCATCATTTAGATCTCAGTAATTTTTGGTCTTTGAGCACTTCTGGAAATTTGTATAACCCTGATGACCAAAAGTCTTCATTTCTACCACCTAGTTGTGTACTGTTTTGATGAGCAATTTGGTTTGGCATATTAGAGCATATGGTTTGGAACTAGAAATGGATTCTAACTTTAGACTGAAAAGCACAACCTTGCTTACAGATACTCTTCAACACTAGTTGAGAACAGTATTTAAAAACGCTTACCTTAGCCACATAGGCTTCAACTCTGTTTCTTGATGGTAACGTATTCCCGGTCGGGGTTAGGAAGCTTCCTCCTAGATTTAGACTTCTATTCAGTGCCGGATTGTTGCTAATATGTCCCAGTTCAGCTGAATACAGAACTGGACCACTGACAGCGCTGCTTGCAATCAAAGGTTTGCTTCTATGGCACTCCTGAAGGAGCTTAGCGTTGGCTTCTGCTAGTCTCTCACTAGCTCTGAAACATTCAGAAGCATACAAAGAATTATCTTTGGTAATAACACTTCCACAAAGTTACCCTCCAGGTCTTTGACTATTATCTGACTTCTGAAAGTGGAAGGGATTAAGAGAGTCCAAAAAAAATCTCCATAACTGGATCTGGGGTTTTTTTGGAGAGCCTATTTCTAAGTAGTCACTCTACCTGCAAGAAGCAGCAAGAGTTAACCAGTTTGGACTTCTCAGCATTAAGGCCTCAAAGCAGTCTGTGCACACCGTGTGTTTACATATCTTTTTCTGAAAGGTACATCACCTGCGTAAGAACTCTGGGCTACCCTTCCCTTCCCAAAGAAAGCTGAAACCTACGACACGCTGCTAAAATGGAAGCCAAAAGATTTTTGTTGTTCTTCTTCATAGCATCAAATGCCGTTCTCTGAAGGGCCTATCCTTATTCAAGCAGTAAAGGACATGACATTCTCTTTTCTGCCATACTTAGAATAAGAAGAGGAGATTAGAGACTGGCAAAAAGGCTGCCTGTTAAAACAAACTCAACTTCAAAAATATCCTATTAACGCCCATGATCGGTGGTGTTACTGCTGGAACACTGAAGAGAAATGAAGATAGTTCCAATGAACAGGGGGGAGCCTTAAGGTACTTTCATCACAAATATGCTATCTT
This sequence comes from Falco peregrinus, assembly GCF_023634155.1. Lineage (NCBI taxonomy): Eukaryota > Metazoa > Chordata > Aves > Falconiformes > Falconidae > Falco > Falco peregrinus. Next base: position 355,003 of record NC_073739.1, on the reverse strand, counting down.
ATGCATAATGCTGACCAGATGTAGAAAAGGTATTTAATGAAGAAAACTGCTTGAGGAAAAAGTAGTATCTTATTATCACCCCAAAAAAGCAGGGTGAAAAAAAAACCTTTCCAGTTTTTTTGCTAGGCATCTTCCATTTTTTACCTCCTCCAGATACAGGTCTTTGTACTTTTCCACTTCTGCCTGTGCGGATTCTTTTTGAAAAATACTGTCTCGTTGGGTATTTTTTATCCTGTCTAATTCACGTTCGAGGTCTCCAATTCTGTGTTCTAGCTGGCTTGTCAGCAAAGCATGACGACTGGCTCTGATTTGTTCTAATCTGTCCTGGGAGGCTGCCTGCATCCGAAGTAGATACACACTTTCAACCACCACAAAGAAAAAGAGAATTCCCCTCGCCAGTCAATTGCATGTACCCAATTTCAAGGGCCCAGCTCTATTCAGCGAGGCAACTGTGCCTCCTCACTGCCATCAGCGACCAGGGCAGAACCTTGGAACTACCACACTAAATGATTCTTTTCATTCAGAAAGAACCCCCATCTTAGCACTATTCTTCATCAAAGCTACTGATGAAGGAACACTATCTCTGTAGGACAGGGCATAGCATTCCTCAAAGAAATTACAGAGATGCCGCACCCCCACCCCCCACCCTGCAGCTTTGGCGACTTCTTTTCTGAGCATTGCCCCTTATGCAATGACTAAGGAAGATGTGTATGCCTGGCTGTGACAACTCTAAGTTGCAATACCCATTCAAGGCTAAACAATGAGAACAAGACCAGTGGACAGTGATACCCCTCCAAGAACTGCAAAATGAAAATCCACACCTTGGGCAAGTTTTTGATTCAGGGCCTGCAGGCACACTGCACGCACATGAAAGCATCTTGCCCAACCATATTCCCTTCTCCCACTGCCCTTCAGGAAAAGCAGAAGTACAGCGTAACACATGGAATCAGGCACCACCACCACCCCTAAAAATGACAACCAAAACAGAAGTCTATAACAGACACACATAAGAAATTAACTTACCTGCAAAATCAGATTGACTTCTTGTAGTTTTTGTCTTATTTCTTGTGCAGCTCGTTCTTCCACCTCTCTTTTGTATAGTTCTATTTGGCTGCGATCCACCATGTTAGTCTCCATATGGTGTTTGAGATTAGCCACCTCTTCTTTCAGCTGGCTTTTGCTCTTTTCCAGTTTTTCATGGTTCCCACGCGTGGTGGACAACTCCTCTCACAAATCATGATTTTGTGCTTCTAGCTGCATGCCTTTTTTAGACTTTATCTCCAGCTGCTGGGAAAGTTCATCAACCTGTAGACAGGAAAGGGGAAAAAACCAGGGAACTCAGAGGGATCTAAATTAGTCAAATCTGTGAAAATTGGTAAAGGAGTTGGCCATCAACACTGTATTTACCATCTGCTGATTCAGTGTTAAAACAAAAGTGAAACCAGGCTCTTCTTTTAAAACAAGAACAGCTTTCACATAATTTCTGACAGCATTCCTCAGGTTCCCATCCTTCCTCAGTTCTGCAGTGGGTCACAGACCAAGAGGTACCAAACCAGCGGCATTACACCCGCAGGGCTAGGCTGAAAAGCACTAGGGCTATTCTTCTGCGAGGTGTTCATACGATCATAGGAAATCAAACACACCCATACCCAGTTACATCACAGCCACCTTCTGGTTTCATCAGAAAAAAAAACATGTGTCACGCTTCAGAGGAATTGTCACATGCTGTCACGCGGTCAAAGCTTTGTCACAGAACTGACAAGACAAGAAACTGATACCCTTTTCTTCCATTACGCTAATGGATCTGGAAATAGTGGTTCAGAACACCGCTTTTACAGCACTGGTGGCAGAAGACAGTCTCTTTAGGTCAAAGCTACAGTTAGTTTTCAAAAGATTTCCAGGAAATATCAGACTTCCCATAGGTCCCAATGGTCAACTACAGCTTCTATCCCCTTCTTTCCCCCTCCAGAAACATCCATCGTCTATACCTATTAACCATAAAACATGATATCCCATCATCTTTTGTTTTTAAAAAAGTGGGGGAAACCAGCAGAGTCAACACTTGAAAGAGTCTCTAAAATAAGTAGAAACGTTACACTTATTTAAAATTGCCCAAACGTAATTCCATTCCCTGTCATTCAAAATAACTCTTCCAACAGGAACACAAATATGCTGCTAACCTGTGAACTAAAAATGAGCCACTGTCATGGCAGTTGACTCATTCTACAGTAATATCTTCTAAAAAGGAGCATAATTTTGAAACACAGCTACTTTAGCAACAAATCTCAGTAATGAGCGGAGAAGCAGATAAAAAGTTCCATGCTACCAAACAGCCAGAGCAACCTCAAAAGCGTTTCTGGGTCTCCAAGACCAGGAAAGATGGACTGAGTCAGCTACTAGTAAGCAATAAGTTACTGCATTTTTTCTGCATCACCTCACACTGCATTGTGCCCTGGGAAGCAAAGACACCATTCCGAAAAGCAAACCCCCACCTGCCTCCTGCTCAACTCGTGCCCGAGACAGGCTTCAGGGGGTGACCTTGGGCAAGGCCAACTTCATAGACTTGTTCCGAGTGATGGTGGCGTTACTCCCCTCTCTTCCGAGAGGGAATGCATCTGTCGGAGCCCGACGATGCTGCCACGGCCTCAAGCTGCAGCCAGGCCTGTGCTGGGCCTTCACTGCTCTCAGCCCTGACCCTCACCCATGGATGTGACATCCCAGTAGGACTGCAGACCTGCCCATCCCTATGGACCGGCCTGGTGACCTGCACTCTTGGCACACTCTGCTTACTGTCCCCAGAACTGTCCCCAGAACTCTTCTGCTCTTCTTGGTGAGGGCCTGTGGGGCTGATCCCTGGCCTGTGTGGTCACAGACCCTGCCAGCCTTGCTGTGGCTCTTGCTTTGCCCTACCTCTGCAGGACAGCCTGCCCTTGACATGCTCTCGCAGATACTGCTGTGTACGTAACACTTCCACCTTTACCCTTAAGAACTACATCAGTATTACAGTCGTCTACTACTGTGGCCATAGAAGGAACGTCAAAAACCAGTCAAATCAATTCAGAAATACAGCCAAGAAAACAAAAGTCAAAATCAACAACATGAAAAGAAGTATGAAGAAAGAACAGAGGTTCCAAAAGAAAAACCACCACCACCAAAATAACCCAAACAAAGCAAAGCTCACCTTTGTTCTTAATCTGTCAGCTTCATTGACCATTTCAGAATACCTGTTCTTCATTTCTCCCTGCAAATTAAGCTGGGACAGTCCCCCTCTCTCCTCATACACCCTTAGTTTCTTCGTAGCTCTGCTCAGCAGCCTCTTCAACCTGCACAGCAAATTAGTCACAAAAACAATGAAGCAAAGGAACAAAACTGGACTTTTTCACATACTCTCATATAAACAGCACAGACACCGCTTGCTTCATCTTTAATGTGCTTGACACACCAGGAATTACCAGGAAAAACCAGTATTCCTGTGCCACATACACTTGGAGAGTCCAGATTTCACCTGAAAAGAGGAATGAAAGACTCCCTTCTTCCCAGGAGAACTGCAGGGCAACCTGCAGCTGCAGTTGTTTTGGCAGCTATTGAAAACTAGGGGCTGATGTACAGAAGTACCTTGCAAGAACTAGCACGAGGCTGGCATCTGCTCACAGTTAGGTACACCTATTCTTTTACATTACAGTTCAATAAAGCATGACTTCTACTCAGGGATACCTCTTCACCACGCTAAAAAGCCATACCTCTTACAGTCTTTCTGCAGATCGAGGTTTCTTTTCATTTCTTGGTCCAGACGTAGTTCAGCTGGGTGTTTCAACTCTACCAGCTTCTTCACTTCCTTTCTTTCACTCTCGCACTTTCAAAAGAGAAAAGAAAGATGTATCACACACACAGAGCACAGGAAAAATACCTACGTACAGTCTGTGCATCTAGCGTTCTCCACAGAGAAGCTGCTGCACGTCTCTATCCGTTAGCCACGTTCCACAGAATGCCATGGGACAGAATTCCTGAGGATATTCCATCACTTCAGGTTTCACATCAAACAGACCAATACGTAACTACAGAAACAGATGCCCTCGCTGAAGCAAAGGCCATCCTCTTCTAGACAAAAAGGTGGAAAAGATGATGGAGAACACTTTTGGCAGTGTTCATCTTTTCATCTGCTCACAGTAGGGATTACGTAGGAATGCACTTCATGGGACAACACTGACCCATCTAAAGCTTTCATGGGATCTTCCACCAACCAGCAGGCAGGGGCTTCTGGAGGAATCTGGCCTTTTGGAGTTCTTCAACATTTTATGAACTAAGTAAGAAGAATCACCTTTCTTGATCAAAGCTTAGACTTGGATACCTTTTTTCTGTTCTCTGCTTAGACCTGAGGACTAATATCCCGTTTGCCAAAACCTTCCACAATTCCGAGAGAAACATAACAAACCAGAACAAATCAGTATTCTTTGGTCCCATGCACATAACATACCAGGTACACTGTAGAAACAAAATAATTTCAAGAACGGACAAACTTTAAATTGTTCTTTCTAAGCATATCCTTTACCTCTCTTTCTACTTTGTCAGTCTCATATTTGAAGACTTGTTCCCTTAAATCAGTACACTTGGCATTTAAATCCTTGTTTTGCTCTTCTATGAGATAAACTTGCTTTTCTCTATCAGCTCTGAGTTTCTTCAGAGTATCATTAAACCGATCCTGCACATCATTCGCTACTTCTTCTTTCATGATCCTCTTGCTCTGTGTATCTTCCAGCTGCTGACGCAGTAAAAGGTTTTCACTCTGGAGCTGGGCCAATCGCTCCTGCAAGGACTCCTGTTTTATTACAAGTCCGCTTACTGGATCTTTCTCAAGTTGTTGAGCACGATCACATTCCTTTGCCTGACGCTGGGCTTGACTTAATTCTTTTTGTGTCATTTCTACAAGCAAAGTTTTTTCTCTGAGGGTTTGCTCCAACTGGTGAAGCTCATTTTCTAGCCTATTAGCTTTGCTTTCAGATTTACACAGCTGCAGAGACAAGCTCTTGTTGGTTTCTTGCGTGTCGGAGAGGTCATGATGGAGCTTGTCTTGCAAGCGATGCCATTCATCACGTTCTCTGTGAAATCTTTGTTCAGCATCCTTTTCTGATGACCGATGACGTTCAAGTTCTTGAACAGCAGCATTCAGGTGGGAATGAAATGATTCGATTTCTGTCTCTAGTCTGTCTTTACTTTCGTTTGTCTGCTCAAGTTTGGAAGTCAGCACTGCAGATTCTGTCTTTAGTAAGTCCAGCTCTGTATCGTACTGAAGAACCGTTTGTGTTAATGCTTCCTTGTTCAGTTTAAGTTCCTTTTTGAGAGCTTCATTTTTTTCTTTCAAGGTCTCATTTTCCTCTAAAGATTTTCCTTCTTCCTCCTGGTGTCTAAGTCTTACTTGATTGATTTCTAGCCTTAGCACAGCAATCTCATCTTGTAGTAACTGATTCTTGTACAACATATCCTTTTCTCTCTCAGTGTTGGATTCCTGAATGACAGGGAACATGAATAAATAGCCAATTGGGAAATGACTCTACAAAAAAACTTCAGCAATAAACTGCATTTTAACATTTCTAATACTGAAGCATGACTTCAAAGATGAAGTTTCAGGCAATAAGCTACTCTGTGAACCCACGCGCATGTACAATGTACGTACACAACGGAAGTGCAACATCCTTAAAACCTAAGTGAACATCCCAAATACACAATACCCCCTTAAACCAACAACCAAATAATAAAATTATTTAAAATATCTCAAGTGTAAAGCTTTAAAATGACAGTGCTTCCTTGTATGTGCATGCCTTTATAATATTGCCTTTAAGGTTGAATTAGTTGTGCTACAGATCTGATAAAAAAAAGGCTAGAAAGGGTATTTTCCTTCTCAAATGTCTTCTGAACACTTACCCTTTTGTGTTACTGGAAGTTAGCTATAAAACTCAATCACCCCCAGAATGCAACAGTCCTGTATATTTCCTCTTTATTATATGTATAACTTTTTTCCACCTAAACACATTCACCCTACATTTATTGGGCAGCACAGCCAAGAGCAAACAAGGCTTCCAAGCACCGCACATTCTTAGGAAATTCGGTAAACTCTTTTCAAGATCTTTTTTAATACAGTGTTTATGGTTGCTTTTTCTCCTCCAATTACTCTAACTCCTACAGAGAGTTGAATTCATTGCTGATAGTCGATCATAAAATTTCAGTATGTGGAGGTGGAAAAGAAAGGCATACTTGAAGTAAGTAAGTTCAATAAGGGAATAACTAATTTAAAAAAAAAAGTAATGGAAACACAAACACTGCCAAACAACTTTCTTCCTGGTCAACCTTGACATAGGTAGCTAGGTGTTTCATTGCTAGAAACCCTAAAAAGTGATAATAAAATGTCTGTGAAATGACAAATAACAGATAGGTTAAGAAACGGGGTAAATAGTGTGTTCTATTAGTTTCGGACTTGCACGAGTAATTCAGGTACATAAAGGAGTGATGCTGCTTTCCAGAACTTTTAAAGACATAAGAGTAAACAGGAAAGGTATTTACACAGTTAAGTTACACTGGTAAACTGTAAATAAACCGTCAAGAAACAGGAAAAGTTATATAAGATTTATTATGACTTTAAAACAAATATGGTGAAATCTGACTTATTAGAAAAAAAATCTGCTTACCTCTGAATTTTTTCCTATAGATCTTCTTGTCTCTTCTTCTAGCTCCTTTTGTCTCCCAAGGTGGTTGTTCAAAATTCCTTCTTGAAGGGCTCTGGCACTCTTTTCCTGAGAGCGCTGTGTCTGTGTTTCATCATGTTCCTCTTCAACCTACAGTAACACAACTGCTTGCATCTCGAGAAAAATCAGAGCTAGCAATACATCTTCCCACTCTCCCCAGAACACTTGAAAATATTTTTGATTCCCCACAGCTATGATAATCCACCTATAAAGAATAAGTTTTAATTTTCTTCTGAAAGTTTGAGAAGAAGAAATACAGGATGTTTTGTAGTAATTTAGAAAAAAGTCAGGCTTTGCCTGAAATACAAATGAAACCTAAATTCTGAAAAAGGAAAAAAGGAATAATAAACTGCAAAGCAAAAAAAAAAAAAAAAAAAGAACAGACCAATTGTGATCCAACTGTTCTCTACTGCCCTCAAAATTTGGCAATAGTTATCCAATGCCTCTTCCATGAACAAAGCACCTCCTTCTCTAGGCATACTGCAATACAAGTGACAATAAGCAGAAAAGAAAGTGTTTAATTCATTATTTAATATACCTGTTTCAAGAGCTTTCTCAGTGTTCTTATCTCCATTTCTAAATTCCTTGAGTGTAACTCAAGTTTCTGTTTCTCCTCCATTTCTTTTCAACACTGATCTTCTTTCCTTTGGAGTTTTTCTCTCATTTTCTCACAGAGCACTTCTACTCTAAGTCTCTTTGCTTCTTGTTTCAAAGAACATCTGGGATTTAACAGAGTATTTGAGAAACAAAAGCACTGATATAAAAGTAGATGTTCCACATGATGAACTTGCAGAGACAACTCAAACAATAAAAAAAATGTTAAATGGTTTCAGATTCCATATTTTTACTGTACTTTTCAACTTTTTAAAGAATTCTAACTTCATTCCACTGTCCATGGTATCAGTTGTACAAGATATGGAAATAAACCATTGATTGATTTACCAGTTTTTTTAAGTTTACATAGAGAAATGCACACTAGTGTGTACACTTCTATAATAAAAAAATAAATCATCTTCATATTAAAGACGTTTTGTCGAAAAAGGAGTTTGTTGTCTCATCAGATCAAAGCATCATAAACTTTTACTATGGTTAATACACATTTTCTTAGTATACTGAGCCTACATATTACAGATTCAGTGACTAGAAGTAATACTGGTGAATCAGCACGCCACTTATCTATGGCAGACCCAACAATTTTTCAGCAAGCCTTCTGTAAGGCTGCCCACAGACAGAACAAGCAGTTTCTGTTTACTCCAGAAGGATGTCAGTGTTCAAAACCAGATTCAGAAATGCATGGGGGTTAAGCTGAATACGATTAAAACCAGTTTTAAACCTCAGTGGATCTACCTCTGGGAGAAACTACAGCAATTTCATTTTGAAGCTGATTTATAAGGAAAGCCTTATGGAAGGTCAGCTTCTTTACCAACTGAAACAATCAGCAATGAACACTGACATGGTAAAAAACAGTCCATGGTGTGCCCACGGTACCCAAACAAGAAAGCAGCTTTGCCTTTGATCCTTATTTTGACTATTTTTTCCGATATACTTGCAATGATGAAGAAAAAAATAAAAACCAAGTATCAACGTAAGGAAAGAACTGCCAATTTGAAAGCCTGCTTTAGAAATTCTGCAAAACAAGAATCAACCACCACTAAAATTACTTGAAAGACTGACAAACATTTGTATTTGAATGGCGTATATTGCAAGGAAAAAGCTTTACATATAATTTCTAGTGTAATTTCATAAAAAGTGTAACTTTTGAAAGTATAAATTAACGCTGCTTGGAGAATTCATTTAGAAGGAAAATATTACTTCTTTATACTTGATAGATGTTTGAGGATTTTGAACACCTGCTGAAGTCAAACCCAGGCCAAGCTGGGACTGGCCTCGTCTTCCTCGTACTCCCCTCCCCCGCGCTGGGAGGCCCAACTCCCCCAGGCCCAGCTCCCGCAGCCTCCCCTCACAGGGCTGGTGCTCCTGCCCCCGGGCCAGCCCGGCATCTCCCTGCCGACCTCACACGGGCTGGGCAAGATCGCTGGGGCTGGGGGGCCAAAAACCGGACCCCGGGCTCGAGACACAGCTCAGCAAGCCCTGAGGAGGGGTGGGCACTCCCTGCCCCCAGTGCCCTGGCACTGCTGCCCCCCAGACAGCCCAGGCCGCTGCGGGCCGCCCCAGCTGCCAGCTCACGGTGGCTCCTGCTGAGCTCGCTCTCTGCCTGGGCCGCCTGGCCCTGCTGGGCCAGCTCCCCAGCCACGCCATCCCACCGGGGATCACCACGAGGAGATCTCCCCTCCCAGGCCAGGGCTCTGCAGTTGTCCTTGCTCAACTGCCTACGGTGCCTGCTGGCCACCCCTGTCTGACGTGATGTCAACAGCGATGAGAAACCTCACGCCTCCGGGTCTAGCTCAGGAGTGTGGGGAAAGGGGCAATCCCAAACTTGACCTTTCCAACAAACAAACAGGTAAGCAAACAAATGCTCTAAGCTCTGGTTTGACTTGCACTGGGTGAAGTTACCAGAAATCCTAGTATTACAGGCCAACAGAAGCTGCGAGGACAAAATGAAAAAACTGCAACAACCCGTATCTCAAATCTCTCTTATAAATCTGATTTCCCCATACACACTCTCTTGTTTTCTTCTCTTGCTAGAAAACAAAGTTAAAACAACATCCAGACATAGTACATGGAGCTGATATCCGGACATTTTCCCCCTCTCACATTATGTACTTCATAGCATAACTGGCCCATGGGATTCCAAAAACCCAAACCCAAAAGACTGGAAACTTCTCATCCTGTTGCCTGCACCATCAGAGTCTTTTGGAATAAAACCACTGACAAGATAATACATTATCAGACCACAAGTTTACATACTTAAGGCTTTGGATATCACTTTTCCATTCTGCTTCTTGGTGAGCCAATATGGATTTCAAATCTTGAGTCTTCTCCGCTCTGAACCGTGACTCCCTCTTTTCATCTTCCAATTCCCTTACTTCGCGCAGGAGAGCTGTATACCGATTTGTCCCACGTTCTATTCTCTGTTCATATTCAAGAAGTATGTTTTGCAGTTTCAACAGAATAGCAGAACCTGTTTTGAGACAGAAAAGACACAAAGCTGCACAAATACTGCCCAACGTATAAGCTGTTCAATGCTTTGCTGTATTAGGTGCAGGTGGCAGGTCTCGGTAGTGGGAAGGTCCCTGTGAGAAGAAGCCAGGGGTCACCCCGTGCTGGACATGGACGGTTTCAATGGACCCACCGCAGGGCACAGCTGAGCCTCTCAGCCGTGCTGGCAGCTCCTCAGGAAAAACAAATGTAGGAAAGGGCGAAACGGGCAGAGAAGGGGAAAAGCATGTGAAAACCAGCCCCGCAAACGAACACCCAGGTCAGCAACTGCAGCCCCTGAGAGAACCATGCTGGAGCAGATACCCACAGCGCAGTGCTGCGGAGGACCCCGCGCCAGAGCAGGCGGATCTTTCCCGAAGGACCTGCGACCCATGGAGGGCCCAGGCTGGAGGAGATTTTCCCCGAAGGACTGCAGCCTGGGGGAGGACTCACACTGGAGCAGGGAAAAGGGACGAGGAAGGAGCAGCAGAGAGAAACTGCTACGTCCCGACTGCAGACCGCAGCCTCCCCGCGCTGCCTGGGGAGGTGGCAGGGAAGGAGCGCAGCAGAGCTTGAGCAGGGGGGGTGCCGACGTGTCCTTTTCGGTTTTTGGGTCTTTGTTTCTCACTATCCAAATGTATTTTAATCGGTGGAGTCTGTTTTGCCAGTGACAGTCACTGGGAAGTGACAGCCCTGCCTTCACACTGACCCACAAGCTTTTTCACCCCGTTTTGTCAAGGAGGGGCAGTGGCAGCACTGGGGGGGGAGTTTGGCCTTCGGCCAAGGTTAACACTTGCCTAATGAAATTTTAGCATAGTTTAATAGCCCTAGTAAGTGATGCTTATGTTTATATAATGCCATGTGCATATATGCAAGCATCTTGATTTCTGTTATACATTTATTTATTTATTATTTTTAAGCAAAGCCATTATTTTGCTGTACTCTTTGTCATTAGCTGTTGAGGGGTGTGCTGGTTGTGGCTGGGATAGTGTTAATTTTCTTCGCAGTCGCTGGTACGGGGCCATGTTTTACAGTTGTGCCGCAAACAGGGTTGGTAGCACGGGGATGTGTTCGTTACGGCCCAGCAGCGCTCACACAGAGCCCAGGCCTTTTCTGCTCCTCACCCCACCCCACCAGCGAGCAGGCTGGGGGTACGCAAGGAGCCGGGCCGGGACACAGCTGGGACAGCTGACCCAAGGGATGTGCCATGCCACGCGGCATCATGCTCAGCATATAAAGCTGGGGGAGGACAAAGGAAGGGAGGGACATCCAGAGTGACGGCATTTTGTCTTCCCAAGTATTTGTTATGCGTGACGGAGCCCTGCTGTCCTGGAGATGGCTGAACACCCGCCTGCCCATGGGACCTGCTGGATGAATTCCTTGCTTTGCTTTGCTTGCATGCATGGCTTTTGCTTTTGCTATTAAACTGTCCTCATGCCGACCCATGAGTTTTCTCACTTTTCCCTTTCCGATGCTCTCCCCCACCCCACTGGGGTGGAACAAGTGAGTGGCTGTGTGGTGCTTCGGTGTTTAGGTGTGGCTGGGCTTAAACCACATCAAGGGGATATAAAGAAGAAAAAGCTCTTGCTGACTTTTGATGACCCCATTAGAAGGAGCTGAACTGTACTTTGCAAGAAGCTGCTTCTCCAGCTCTGACTAGACAGAGAACCAATGATAACGTAAGGCACATTGGCTGGTAATGCAGGCAACATCTCAGGTTAGGTGACAGTTTCACAGCTTTTGAGGGAGATCTCTAATCATAAAGAGATACTATATCAAAATACGAAACTAAAATACTTAGGAGTGCATACAAAGAAACCATGTTTTAAGGGGAACTTGTAACAGCTGAAGATGGTGACTTGAAAACATACCCGTATGATCCACACGAAGCTGTTCTAACAGCAGCATAGCCTCCTTGTAGGTTGAAGTTCGTAATTCCACATCCTCTGAAGTTGGGTCAGATGAGTGAGTTAAACCAGGGTCATCAGTTACTTCCATTGGTATGCTGACCTACAAAAAATACAGTACTTTCTGTAATTCCACTGTCTAGGATTACAGACCATTACAAATGCAGGAATGATTCATTCTCTCCTTCACAGCCCACAGATTTGGCTCAAATACAATGAAGCTGCATACCAGCAGCAATTTGTACATCTGGTCGATCACTACATAAACACTGCTCCCATCTAAGTGATTAAAAGTTGATAGAAACTGTTTATCAAGAACTTAGTTTTACAGTACCTTGTTCTTTTCACTCCCAGTTGTTGCTGCAGGTCTAGAAAACAGAAATATATTTCAGTACTGGAATGCTTACATTGCAGTATTAATAATACCTGAAGTTCGTTTGAAAACTTCATTTCAGAAGTGAATTAAAGGAAAATCTAGTATAGTAACTTCGCTAGATATAGTTCAAGACTGAAACAATTATTGTGTACTGTTATGTCTATTGGAAGGCTAATTTTTCCGCAAGATATTAAGCAAATAGTTGAAATAACTGTTCTCTCAACTTCACACAAAGTGACAGAAATCTTACAGCTACAGACATGTAGCTATACGGTTACGTGCATTCCCTGTTTAACACCAGGGGTTTAGCTCTCTTCAGTACCGAGAATCCTTCTCCTACAGGTCAAAGAACTGTAATTTTGGATTCTCTGGTGTCCTGGGTCTGGCTTATTTTCTTCGCAGCAGCCCACACAGGGCTGTGTGTTAGATTTCTGACCAAAACAGTGTTGATAACACACCACATTTTTAGCTAGTGCTGAACAGTGTCAACAACTTCTCTTTCTCACTTTGCCACAACCCACACAAGTAAAGTTCAGGGTGGGCAAGAAGTCAGGAGGGTACGCAGCTGCAAGAGAAAAGGTGGAGCGGGGTGCAGGGCAAAAAATCCCGAGATACCTGCAGTGAAAGAGTGATGTTGCTTTTCTGTAAGTCTCTCCTCGCCCTTTTTAAACACATAAAATACTTCTATGCCTGTGCACACGCTCATGTAATTAATCAGAATTTGTGCACAGTGACCTTATGGGTAACTTGGCCAGCATGTTCAAGGCACTCTAAACAAAAGGGAAGTTTTTGTCAACACAAAGTGCACCAGGTAGTGTGGCCACAAGAAAGAACAAGCATCTTCATATGCATCAGGTTTACAAAAAACCTCAACACACAACAAAAACCCAAACTTGCCTCTAGCTCTTAGGTCAATTTGCATCATTAAGTAAGTTTTATTTTCAACATTCCTTATATGCATACCTTCCTTCGTCCTCAGGTGTTTCACTGGAAGTGCTATCATCCAGTACTTGACCATGATTGCCACTGGAAGAGCTCATCTGCTGATGAGCCTTCTGCTTTGAAGGCTGCCTTCTACTTTTCTTTGCAACTTTGGCATTCAGGGCAATTTTACTGCATTAAACAGAAAGGGGAAAAAAAAATCACCAAGTGAGTAGGCTTACAAAAAATATTTCTGTGAAACAGACATACTTAAGATGATGTCCAGAAATGACTGAGACAAAAAATATCTACTATAAAATGACAGACTTGACTGCAAAGATCGTGGGAGATACCCAAGTACTTAAAAAACCTGCCCCTAGGAGTGAGGGGGACACCTGGAATCTGAGCTAGACGCAGGTTAAGCTGGAATACCTATAGTATCCGTGTTACAGAAAATCTAGAGCAGAGACTCCTTTGAAGGACAGACAGGAAAAAACTCCTGCTTAGGTTTACATAAAAATATGTGAGCCTCCTTTAGACTTTTGAGATTGGTTTGGTAATATCATCTTCTCCTGACAAAGGGCATATTAACTTAATGGAAAGGAAAACACCAACTGCACGGAGATCACTAAAATCACCTAGAAAAGGGAGTAGCAGCAAACCCCAAGTTCCTACTTTTCTTTTCTAGGTGGCCATTTCCTACAAAAATAACTGCTTTTTCCAGTCTTCAGTTCTGGTTGTGAAGATGCATTTTGCCGCAGTATTGACAAAGAAATCACAGGAATTGGGGTGGGGGTTTTATTTTTTTTTCCTTTTCTTTTTTTAGAGCAGGCAATAAATTTGAATATTGTGAGCATCATGTTTTCTAAAAAGACATTTTCTTCACTTTTTGAGAAGCAGTGGACTACTCACTATGGCTTTCACCACTGAGGAAACTACTTCAACTACTACAATATTAGAAAACCTAAGACACTTACATAGTACTACAAATAAGAATTAGAGATTATTTCCTTAGCTTACCCTTTCATTGGCATTTTAATCAATTTTGAGCTCTCCCCAGATGAAAAATTCTTTTTGCCTTTTTCTTCTATAGTGTTTTCATTCTCCATTTTCAAACAGTCATTCTTCCTTACAGTAATCTTTTGTTTCATTTGCCGATTAGTGATGTTGTGTGATGGTATATTTAATTTACCAAGACATTCCTGTTTTGCCACCGCCTGCACTTTTGAAATTCTTCGTTTGCTTTTTTCCTTCTCAACCTATAAAAGAAAGTTAAGCTTCATGTATTTCTTAGTATTTCTAAAAGACAGAAACACCACATCCAAGATTGATTAATTCAGGGTTTACCCCTGAAATAATATAAAATTAGAGAAGCATTTTCACAAAATTACACTACAAAGCGTATTATGTCATTGAAAGTACTTTGAATTCACTCATGATTAAAGATAACAAGAATATGGCCCTTAGAAAGAAAACAATAGTGTATCTTAAAACATGAGAACAACAAAAAAGTGAAAGCACTACTGATGGACAAAGAGTTAGGAGGACTGCAGAATGTCAGTTGTAACACCACCAGAAAAGAATATCAAGTGGAACTGTGCTGGGCTACTGCTCCCTGAACAAGGGGAGCAAAGAAAAAAAAAAGATCCCAAACCCACAAACACAAATGGTTTCACAGAGAAGAGGAATTTTAGTGAAAGGCAATGAAGACACACCACGCTGATACCACAGCACATGAATTATTAGTCAAGACCCTGTTCAGAAGCTATTTTCATTGTTTGATTCAGAATCAGAACCGACAGAATTGTATGGATTTCTTTTTAAGGCAATGTAGTGGTAACTCCTTGCACTGGAATCAAGTGCCACCTACTGTTAAACTGGAGCAATAATGCATTCCGTTTTCCAAAAATGGGGAAAAAGACAACTCTCCACTGCTCTCTTTGTTCACAAGTAATGTATTTCCATTAAAACAAAACCCAATTTGTAGGAAGCATCTTCCTTTAATGATGAATAGCTAAAGTGAACTGGACCATTGACCTGGAGCGAGATTAAAGAATAAAGAGTAGCAGGTGAACCTTCTTTTGGCAGCTGTACCTTCTCTTTCTCCAAAGCCAGGAATACTATTTGCAGCATTCCTACCTTACCCTTAAATCTTCCCCTATCTTGTTTTAGTTCTTCATCAAGATTCCTTTTCAGCACGACGTATGATTGCTGAGCATTTGCAAAAAGACTTTCCATTTCTGCTTCTCCTATTTTGTTTTCAATAAAGCAGTCCCTGGGAAAATCATCACTAAATCCAGAGTCTTTTCCAAGTTCCCTCTCTGTTACAAAAAGTGCATTTTCACCACGTGGAGAAACTGTCTTATTGTAGGAATAATATTAGAAATGTCATCCAAAAGACTGGGTTTTAAGCTGTATCTCAGGGAGTATTCAGGACCTCCCACTACGTTTCTACTACTTCCATTTGCTAGAGGCACCTTCGTATCATCCATATTATACGTGCAATCTTCTTCATCTGTACTCCAGGTATCTTCCATGTTTGCATTTCAGTTATCTTGATCAGAAAGGACACCAAGACTTGGATTACCGTTTCCATTTTGGGTACTTTTCCACCTAGCATAAGTTTAATGTCTCCAAATCCACCTTTACTTTCTAAGCTGTTACTTAATTCTATTGCATGAGATGAAACAACATGAGAACTCTTCAGCTCAGCACTGAAGCCATCTTCTGACATTTCTTCCACAAGGGAAGTAGTTTTCCCAGTTTCATTAATTTCACCAAGCAGCTGCTTTAGCTCTGCTGTAACATTTTAAAACTTGTTTTCAATTCCCTCTTCTCATTTTCAACCCACATTCTTGCATCTCTTTCTTCCCAAGGTTTTGGACTTAGAACTGCTTGTCAGCACTGTGCAATTCCTCATTTTCTGCTGTGGAATTTCTGATGTGAAATTTCTGCCTTATCAGTGTGATTTTCATGTGCTGTTTTTTCTATCAAGTTGATAGTTTCTAAAATACATTTATCCTTAAGTAAACAGGTACAGACAGAAAGATTATCAAGAAAAAAAAAATTACAGTTGATGTATGCAATTTCTGTTGCAAACTCATCCTATAATAGAAATAAGGCATTTTGAAAGCCATTTTTATAAGAAAAATCAAGGGATACTAAATGAAAGGTTCACTGCACACCATCTTCTTAACAAGAGAAGGACTCAGAGACAGCAGTTTCTTGGGTTAGGTTTGCCTAGGCATTAGGGTTGCTTTTACCTTTTAGCCTGCTGGCTTTCTGTAACTGCCGGGGCTTGTCACAGAGCATGTTTATTTTTCACGGTTTATCGCTGTAATACCATTTTTCATTAAAACTGCCAACATTTTTCTCACCCACCCTCCTCCCTCCATCGCGCTCTACCGTCTGGCATTGCACAGTCCCCGGCCACCTAAGCTAACCCAACGGGAATGAACATGACAAGCTTCTTACCGTTCACCACACAGAGAACTGGCTAAGGGAGGATTATTTCTTCACCCAAGCTTCAGAAACAATAAATTCCACTCCAAGGTGCAAAGGAAAGGATTTATTAGGGAAACCTGCCTGCTCCTGCCCTCATCCCAGGAATCAGGAACCCAAGCTCGCAGGAAAACCGCACCACGCCTTAACCCTACCCAGCCCCCTCAAGTCCCTGTCCCCACACTCTGTTTCTCAACAGCTCCGACTGCTTCTGCCCCGCGTCACAGTCCTGCCCACACGCTCCCTCCCCACACGCCTCCTCGGCTCGTGGTGCCTTCTGAACAGGGCCTGCAGCCTTGGTGTCCCAGCGGGCTGAGACCGTCACGCTCCTCGTGCTCCTCTCATCAGCCAGGCCCTGTTCTCCCACGGCAAAGACCCCTCCGCTCACAAGAGGGAAGGAGCACCTCAGCCAGACACCACCTGTCTCACCCTCCCCCTTCCCAAGCTCACTGGCCAACTACTACCGCCTTGCAACAGGCTTAAGTCCTGCGCTTTGCCTGCTAGAATTAGGCACGTCCCTCTCTCGTGATGCCCGGCTGTGGGGTGGAAATCATTTGCTACGCTGTCCCTTTGGGTGTTCCAGAGGACGCCAGACCCCGCTGTGCAGCCCTGCCCCGCACGCCCGCCACAAGCAGGACGCCTGCCTTATTCCCCTCTAGGATACCCTCTGAGAAACCCTTTTCAAACAATTCACTTGGCCAAACAAGAGTGTATTTTGCAGAGACTGGGGAAGCCTCAGAAAGGTCACCACATTTCAAGGTGTTCTCTTTGATCTTTGGCTTACAAAGAGGAAGACCGGCATGTTTCATCAAACAGATCAGCATATTATAGACAAATCTCCCTCTTCACCTGAATGTGCATTTTGCACAGGCAAAAAAACCCCCACATGTGGCCACACATTTGTTTCTCAGCAGTGCACAAGAGGAAAGACACCCCTCAAAATTTAAGCAAACCAACTGAAAACAAATCAGTGTAACAGCAAGCATCCGACACAGTGACAAGGATTTTACCCCACCATAAGACGACTGTATCCAACTCTCCTTCAGACTGTAATGCAGCCTTCACCTACAGGACTCTCCCTTCAGCATTATTCACAGACTGGTAAGTTTTCTTTACCTTAGTGTATAATACAACTTACTGAATCAGACTGTAATCCAAAATATTTGGGCTTACATACCTGCACCCCATAATATTCAATGGCATCCTTCACGTCGTCTTTTTCAGCTGATGATGACATATGAAAGGTAGACCCCAAGTTCTCACCTGCAGTGAAAAACCACACATTTTTATAACCAGCACGACTTAATACTACTTATTTACACCTAGAGTGCATCTTGAATTATCCTACTTGTGACAAAAATCTTAACATAAAATAAATCCCCTCAAATTTGTGCACTCCGAGAGAAAATTATCATAATACAGATTTAAGATGCATCTGGGTGAATTCCTTTCTTCCAAGGCATTCTACTTTTTAATGTATAAGGGAAATTTGCTGAAAATCACTACATATGGTCACAAAGAGGCCATTCCTGTTTCTTAAACACGCACAACGTCTCTCATACGTAGATATACACCTCTGTATCTCTGACACACTGTGTGCCACACAGTATTCCTCCAGCAATTTCAGTTTCCCTATGTGTTGTGCACAGAAAATCATGAACAACAAAGTCACAGGCTTGAAATCTTGAAGACCCCAGCTTTATTCCTTGCACGACACAAATGTGTCTCTAGACATGGATCTAGACAGAGTATTTCAGTCAAACTGCTGCGCCTTCTGTTCCAGAAGACGTGGACGGGCCACTGAATGAAAGACAGGCTTGTGAAATGTGGAGAAATAACCCATGATCCGGATGTTTTTACTGTTGAAAACTGGATTCCATCCTTTCCTCTCTAGAATTTCTACGTAATACTGGACAGGTCACAAACTCCTCGGAAGCAGTCACTCACTCAGTCTGGGCTCCCCATTATGGGGTGCCTACCTTGAATCTCTGTTATATCTGAGAACTGGACTCCAGATAGTTCCAGACACAATTTAGAAGCAGCAACTCATTGTATTGTTTGTGTGGAAGGCACACTGAACATTTTGAAGGAACAAGTATTCAGAAAGAAACAAGTCCCAGCAGGTCAAGTGTGGCATCTAAAAACAGAGATGGATTCTTTTCACCTCAATCACTTAATCTCCTTTCCTGCTCCATCATCCTATGGCTTCTACCTAATAGCCTTTCAATACACAAAGCTTCGCTGCTGGAGAGGAACACAACATTCTTCCCACAAGAAAAGCGAGCAAGACAGGAAGAACATAGATAAAATCATAAAAATACAAAAGGGTTCACTATTTATGAGTCACAGGGCCAACCTCACTCTTGGCATTTTCTCCTGTAGGTGACTCCTTTTACAAACTTTCATTGTCTACGTGCTACTCCTAGAAGCCTCTCCACCCAAGCACAGCAGCGGGTGGTCAGTCGGTCAGACAGATGGGGCTGCTCCTACTCTGCTTCCATGAAGGTACGCTTACCAGATTTCTTCTGTCACTTCACCAATGTTCACTCAGGTCACAAACAGCAAAATGCAGGCAGCTTCCTGCCATATAATTTGATATGCGTCATCACCCCCATCACGTAACATGGGCACCACAATTTTGCTTAGAAGATAGACTTCAATATTTTGTGGATGCAGGAGAGCTGTGACACCTCTCCGGTCTGCACAACACAGACTGAATAAGCTTTTCTGCTCAACTGTATCTGCCTGAAAACTGGATAAAAGCAGACCTGCGAGCACCCAGGGTTTTGTACTGCCCTTCTAAGGATGCAAGTCACATTCTCTGTTCAGAGTACGTAGGTGCCTTCGTCTTTTGGATTCTGTTTCAGAGTGCAGTCACTTTCAAATTAGGCACCATGCTGCTAGAACGAAAAGCAACCCTAACTCCTGTTCAGCCTTGCCCATCACGGTCAACAGGAAAGATTTCAGCAGCAGCTATTTGAGTCTGAAGTCTCCCTTTTTAGATAAGATTTTAATAACATTGGAGCCCCTAAGAATCCTTTTCCATAGGGTTTAATCAATCTTGACATTTCTGTATGATAGGTACAGAACAAGGAAGAAGCAGGAAAGATGAAAGGCTACAGTGTTCTTCTACCTGCAAAATTCCAGTTCTCATCCTGTCAGTAACTCTAGTCAGTAATTATTTTTCCAACCACTGGAAAAATAACTCAAAAAACATCAACTAAAAAGCTAAGGACTTCTCCCATTAGCTGTTGCAAGTAAAATTTCTTCTTTTCTTGGAGCAGTAATTCATGAGTCTATTTTCTGTGTTATTGGCTTCTGTCAACACTGTGAAAGAGGATGACTCCTCATTGTCAAGAGTTCTTCACTTTTAGCACAGGGAGAAATTCTGAGTTAAAACACTGGTAGAACCCTACTCCAAGGCTTCTGAAGAGCCCGTCATTCAAAAAAATGTATATAAAAAATTCACAGGGTAAACCAGATTCCAGTATTTTTGCCTGTCATTCCCCCACCTTTTACTCTGTCTGCTCTCTAGCTAGCACTGAAAGATGACTTCTAGTCATCGTAGTTCTTTCCAATTAGTCTTTACCTCTCCACTCTATTCTGAGACTTCCCTCCTCATAAATTGTACATAATGTACATAACGACTTTTTGCAGATTACAGTGGACAGCAGCTACTTTGCTATACAGAAAACATGAGAACACCGCTATTTTATTTTGACTCAAAAATAATTTTAAGAATGTATTACTATGAGTCAGTAACAAAGTAAATAGAATAGGAAATTCCATCTCTCATTGGATATTTAATTATGCAAGATACCATACCTGTTCTCCAGATTTATGAAATCAAGTTGTCAAGGATGGCATTCAATCCCTTTAGAGTCAGAAATATTTGTGCTGCAGGAATCACGATGCTTTGCTGAAGCAATCTAAATTGCTTAAACCCAAATCCAAACATAAAATGTTTGAAAGAAAGAAATTTTTACATCTACTTCTTAGCACCTGACCTTCAAGATAACATATGGGTAAAAACCAGCATGACGCAAATGAATAAAGCCACACAGGAAAAACAGCTGACATGAAACGAGCCATGAAAAGGCAACCTTTCCTTTCTGTGTTTGTAAAATTGTAACGTACTGGTCCATTATGGGGCTACACTCCACATTACTGTGGAATACAGACATAACCAAAACTCACGTTTTAACTGAACAACCTCTAACAAATATCTGTGTGTCTTACCAGAACACCGTCAGTGCAAAATAAAGGGCAAAAGAAGACCTGTTGCTTACCCATTGCAAACACATGAAAGGGAGAAGAGCGAGAGGAGAAGGAGGGAGATACTTCTAGAGAGAAGCTGCATCTCTATTATTGTCAAAAGAACAACAACACTTTTTTTTTTCTTCCCCTAAAGCGAAGATGCCAAAGAACTTGGAACTATTTGTATTCTATACTTCGAAGTTACAAGTCCACTTACTTGTCTACATATCTGTTCACCTCTCTCTGGTTTATATTGTCAATAGCCAATTGTAGAAACTCTAAAACCTGAGTGGCAAATTGTTTCTCATCTGATTAACAAGTGTGATTAATACAAAATACAACACAAATTATCAAATATGCAAATTGATAAACATTAGAACAAAGACATTAAAAACCCATTAAGGTTACATATCCTCTCTCCAATACATAGCCGACCAGCTAGCCGCTTCAACTTTAGCCTTGTTTCCGAAGAAAAGAGAATTCCTGAAACACGCTGACACTAATTTCCTCCCATCTTGTCTCTCTTCCTCACTTCCTTCCCCTGCCTCTGAGCCTGCTGGTCATTTTCCATCAAACAAGAGAGGGAAGCCTCAGAGGAACATGTTTGTACATGATTCAAAACAACTGCCAGGCAGGTAGAGAAAAGCCAGGCAAGTAATAATTCCTGAAAACTACAGCTACAGCACGAGCCCAAGAATTACCCTCTGTGGCTCACCTGCAGCTCCTGGACAGCCTAGCCTACAGCCCCCTAGCCTGGAATCAGCCACAGCACATGCTCAGAGACCCAGGAAAATCAGGAAGGGGGGGTTTTGAGAAACTGAAAGAAAAGCAAATTTCAGGACTGCCTGTAAAGGGGAAATGACAGCAAGTACGGTGTAGGAAGCGTACATCATGGAAGGGTATGGACAGTGCTGAACAGCAGACTAGAGGAGGGAGCAAACACATACACCGAGGTATATTTCAGTAGACCTTCTGCTCCCGGGATGCCTTGTTAGAGCCATTAATTTAATATTAGAAAGAAAATTGCAAGTACAAAGTGTCTGTCCATAAAAGAACACTACAAAGAGATTGTTATGAATACCTTCAACATCTTCTGCATCTCCTAAGCCAAATTCCTCCAACAGAACTGCAAAACAAATCAGATGCTTTAATAAATACTCCTATCTAGAAAGACTATGAAGCTAAACCCAGAACCACATGAAGTGAACATTACCTGATTTCTGTTGCTTTTTGTTAGGAGAGGTTTCATTCCTTTCCAAAACAGATTCAGGGGTCTTCAGCTATGAAAGACAATCCAATGACAAAAAAAAAATATCACACTTAAAGTAACTACATAATATTTAATGAGCAGAACAAGTAGTCAGTCTGACATGAACAAATACTTACCTGGGAATTGTTGGGTTTCTCCAAAAAGCCTGGAAGTGAAAAATGTTTTAGAAAGTGTTATTTTATTTAATTTTTATTTAATTCATAAAATTTTTACTCCACTCAACATCAGTAGTTTCTACAACTAAGTATTAGTTGCAAGCATTATTTCAATTTACCTCATCATCCAGCATTTGTATCAGTATACAAGAAATGGACAATGCACGCTTCCCATCATGCACCTTGGACTTCAGAAATAATACTCACAGAACTAGGACAATCCATAGGCAGCAATAAGGATTTGCTTGTTAACAAAACAAGATCAAAATACTTATTTTGAGGAGCTGAATCCTGCTTTCTACAAAGATTATTTCAAAAGCCAAAGCTGGTCTGCTGTAATGAATTACCATAAAATAACACTACAAGTTATATGAAATAACAGCTCTATGACCGTGATGTTGAGGGATATTTTCTTTTCCATCGATAGGACAGAGAAAACATGGGTGCAGACACAGAAATCTCATACACATCATTCAATGAGGAAGAATCAAACTAGTTCTTATCAGGTTGTTCTGGTTCAGCTTGCAAGGAAAGAAAAAACCCAAATGACAATCGGTTGTAATCTGCATTTATAGCACAGTTCCAAATAGTTTCATTTTTTTTAAGATTTTTTTCCAACATTAAATCACTTACAAAACCCACACAATCTACTGGCCCACCTATATTTCTCAAGTCCTCTGCTTTAGTCATCTTAACAGTTTGAGTCCTCTCATGAAAGAAGCGTATGGAATGTTATTAAGACTGGCTCCATAGCAAAACTTTTGTATTTAAAAAAATAATTAAAAAACAAACAGCATTTGATTTCAGGAAACTTGGTGGTCTAGCAGTATGGAAATACCTTAGCAAGATTATCATAGTCACCTTTTATCCCCTTTTTACACTGATTTTAAACTCATCTTAGTAGATTCATACAAAGCAGACTTTCATGACAACTACTCGACAAGTAGATTTACAAACTCCCAAGAGCTTTTAAAGTTTTGCTTCCAGCTTACTAAACTAAAACTGGATTAGCTTCTTCAGCTATTCTATTGTACTTACACTACAAGCAGGACTGACCATTTAGTAAAAAGAAATCCTTCAGATAAGAGTTCTACCCCAACAGCAAAACTTCCCTGCCATTCTACACTGCAGATGCTCAAGAGACAGCATCACAAAGTACAGGCAGAAACCCTGAACTTTTAGTCACATTTTAGCTCCTAGGCAAAGCATAACAGAAAGGTATAAAAAAATTAAGGCCAGGGGAAAAAATGCTTAGCCAGATCATACCTTTCTCCTGCTACATTAGCATCCAAGAATGTTTAGGTGTTCAGACAGGTCAGCCCTAAACCACATATACTTTCATCACTATGCCACAAGAACCTGAATCCAAAAAAATACAAACACATCCAAAGAACACACATCATGCAAACAAGGTAACTTCCTTTACAACTTGCCAGCAAGCGCCGTGATAGCTGGTGTTAATTAACAAATACTAAGCACTTCATTGCTATAGCGCGCACCCACACCGTAAGCGCATTCCTAAGACAGACATCGATAACAGCTCACTTCAGCCTATACGTGTTTACAGACAAACATATAGTCCACCACGAAGTTACCAGTCTGGCGCTCCCCTGAAACAATCCGCGAGCGTGCTCCGTGTCTGTCTGCAGCTGGAAGCAACACACCAGGTGATCCTTCTTCCGGACTTTCAGAATCCGTCTGTGTAACATAAAACACGGGCGTGAGCATCGGTACGAATTCTCAACTCATTTCTATGCAAAATGTTCCTGCTAAGCCAACTTGCACGGCATGGAATCACAAAAGCCTTTGATCAGCCCCTTGGAAAGGGCACATCAGGACACAGTATATTGGAAAATCACAGCAGACTTGTGTGTTTTCAGATCTTAGGCAAAAACCTCACAACTCATCTAAACTATTCTGTCACGTTGGCAAACTGCACAGCCGCAAGAGAGAATTAACACGGTAACTCGAGCTGTGGGTTGTAACTGCAGGTCTGGGGGGGACCCAACTTTCGGACTGAACTGGTACCCGATACTCAAATTTGTGCTGATGGTCCCCAGGCACACATCCTGCAGTGGGGAGCAAACACATTGCTACTCCCAGTTGCAAGGGCTGAACAAAGACGAGCAAGACAAAGCTTACAGAAACCAAGGCTACCTAAAACCCCCCAGTAATATTTTAGCCTTGTATTTTTAAGAAGGAGATGGGGAAGAGTTCCTTCTTCCTCACAAGAAAAGTCAGAGGGGGTAAGCTACAGACTCTGCTCGTTTTCTTCTTAACCCATTACCACAGACAGAACTAAAAGGGCAAACACAGCCAGCCTGTGTGGTATTTCTGTTGAACATTACTTTCAAAAAGGGCCAAAAAGGTAGAAAGGCTCTTTCCCGAAGCAGCTCATCATCTAGGCTGCAGACCCTAAGGGCAACCACTGAACACGTCAGCAGAATAGAGTTGTGTGGTGAAAAAGCAACAATCCCGCCAGCCCCCGTGAGGAGCTCAGGCTATTTCAAGCAGCAAGAAACTTCACTGCCGCAATACTGTACTAGAAACCCAACTGCAAGGGCCAGTTGCCACGAGACCCAAATCATTAGCTCGACCTACCTTCATCCCAAGCCTTGCTGAACAGCTAGCACACAGCACAAGTATTTCAAGGGCCCCCAGTTACAAACATACAGCAGAACCAGGAAAAGGGGAAATAAGCCTCAGCCGTGGCAGGGCCCAAGCTCCGAGTGCTTCTGGATCTCACTCCCCACCCCCGCCCCACTGGGAACCCCGGTGTCCTTCACAGGGAATACCTCAGAATCCCAGGGAGATTCAGCATCTTCCTTTTCCTCTGCTCCCACTGCAGTCAGGGCATCTACAAATGCAGGAAGAGGTGAGACACTGAGCCCTTCTATTTCACTCTGCTTTTCCCCATCACCCCTGCGCCCAAAAGATGCACAGCGGTTCTGTTGCTGAGGACAAACTAAGAAGTGAGTGTTATTCAAGGGTTTCTTCACACCCAGCACACAACATCATGGTATTTCCTTTAGATCGCCACCTCTCTTGCCTCCTCTCCAGCAGAAGATGGCTATGCACAACAGCTGACACAGCTACAAGCAGCACTGAAGACGTGTTTGGGTCACACTCAGGAAAAGGCTCCAGCACGCTGCAGCCCTGTGGCATACGGAGTTTAGGTCACCTGCTCTCCAGTCCACAGCTCCAGAAATTGCCATTGACTACCACCATCCACTGTACAAGAAGTACCACAGAAACACCACCCGACACATCTTCACTCTAAAATCACCAAGAAACAATGCTCCTTTTGTAGCACTACCAGAAAAGATCTTCCTTGACTAACAGTTTTTACCCTGCACCTTCCCAGAAGGTAGACACCTAAGCATTGCCATTTAAAAAGAGGAGAGGCTCACAGCCCAAAAACTCACCACAAACACACAACTTGTCTCTATCTCAGGGGCTAACATCCGAATCTCTTCTCTACTAGGCACACGCAAGGCTCAGTCTCAGTAGGTTCCTGATAGTTTAATCTTCATTTCTCTGTTTTAAGCTAGTTCATTAGGTAAAACTGATTCAGGATTCGCTCTTGTGAAGACATGCACACAAAAAACGGGAAAGGCGCTAGAGACCAGTGAGGGCACCCGTCCTAGCAGAGGGGAACTGCTGGTTCCAGCCTCAGCTAGGACTACTTACACTGTGCCAAACGCAGGCTTATGGTAAAATGCACCGACAGAAGAGCATGTATAGGCACAACACCTGGAATACAGCAGGTTCTGCCAGGCCCGCTCTGTAGCATTTGATCAGCAGCTACACACGCTCTGGTAACATCTACCATACCACACTACTCTCTGGAGACAGACGATAGAAAGTGTGCCTTCTCCTCCTGCTCCAAGACCTGAGGTGAGTACCGGAGTGCTCAGCCCTGACTGACGGGGCAATGCTTTCAAGCACACTCAAGCGTGGCACTGGAGAGACTTTCTACGTTTTAAAACTGGACAAGGTGAGGCACTGGAACAGAACAGCTTTCTCTCAGATTGACTCAAATCTTTCCCAGGCTTCAGCCAAGAGCAATCACAACTTTTCAGTCTGACAGTACGGGCCAGAAAGGGCAATACTACTGTCACACCCAAGACTCTCTAATCCTCCTCTTTTTCAACTGTGCATTTTGTTCTGATCGCTTCAAGGAGAACACAGCAACAAAACCAAGAATGACACCTGCTCCATGTAGCATCGTTTGGAATCCAAGGCCACAATTTGTTCTTCAGGAATGAACGAAAAGGAACAAAAGCTACTTTCCTCCTTGCCAATGCCCACTAGGGTTCACAGGCAAGGGAAAAGCTTACTGTTTCACAAGTCAATCACCATTTCAGTTCATTTACTGTGCATTAATATTTATAGAGGAAGAACTGGGATCAGTATTTACTAACTCACTTCTCTCACCAGTGTTGTCTTTGGAAGCACTGTGGACTTGATGGCTATCATTACAAATAGAGTTTTTCACACCCTCAACAACTGCAGTTTGTAGCTCTTCACCAGTGTCTTCCTTTTCCTGCTCCTTCTCCTCTTCCTCCTGTTCAGGTGATTTTTCCTAAAAGAGACTGACCAAACAGCTGGAAATAGCAGAAGCAAGCACCTTCTTAGCCACCCATCGACAACTTTAAAAATGCTTTTCCTGTGTAAGACAACAGGGAAACTTTGTTGAGCTTTGTCTTACAACGCCTTCAGTTTTTCCATGGGAATCTCTGAGGAGACAGCAATGACATTAGCCCTAGGTCATTAGCCCTGGCTCTGCAAAGCTCCTGAGAAGCAATTCTTCATGTCAGCCTAACTCTAGCTTTCATTTCAGTTACATTGTTTTGGAACACGCTCCTTTTCCTCTACTTTGCTCCAGGAAAATCACTAACTTCCTGCTCTCAATCTTACTCAAACTTTTTGGTTCCTCACTTTCAGCCATCACACCAGGTATTTTACTAAATGGCAATAAATCTTGACAGATAAAAACTGTACATACAACTGAGAAAAAATGAATTTATTTCAGAAAAATTACACTGCCTATTTGTTTTCCTGCAAAACCACTGCAACCAATAAAATAATATTGAAAATACTGCCCAGTATTATTCTTATACCTAAGAAACTGCTTTGGTTAGGAGTAAAGGCATTTTCTAATATAAAAAAAAGGATGATCAAAAGATGGATATACGTGAAATATTAACAGAAATCCAGTTTACCTTTTGGTTCTTACCTTTATTACCCTTAGAAAATACCTTTGTGATTGAATCATCCTTATATAACTTACTTTGGTGCCCGAGTGAAATGCTGCTCTTACCTTTTCTTCATGCCTATTCAAGCACAAGTTTTCACTTTCTTGTTTCAGTGCTTCACAGACTTTATTATCTACTTCACATTGCTCTTCTTCTGTATCTTCATCATCTACATGTTCAAGAAAGACAGAGTTTGGTCTTTACTTTCAAGCCTTGGGTTTTTTCCTGCTGACAAAGAACTATTACCACTTTCAAAGCCATTACTGAAGCTTGACTTTTTCTCCTTAAGACCACAACTATCTGAGAGAAGCTGAGGTGTCTTTTTTCCAGTTTGTCATCTTAGATTCTGCAAAAAGGGAGTCATCATTTCTGTGAAACTTCGCCTGAATCATGCTTTTCTTGTTCCAACTTTCTTGTTTATCTTGCAAATTATTTAGATTTTGAAAGACAGTTTGCTTTGGTACTGACTTGCAAGATACTTCATTATTCACTGTCTTTGGAGACATGGCAGTTATGTCAAAACAACAAAAGGAGTTATGTAAATGGCAACAGGCATGTTACCAGATTAATGGAGTAATCTGGGAATGTCTGGAAAAGGAACCAAGTCAAGGATGGGCAGGATGGACGAAGGACTTGGCCAGGGACAAAGGCTTAGGAGGGGATTAATACCTTCATTTTAACAACATGACTTATTTTTTCTGAAGTGACCAAGTGCTGTGTTTTCAAAATGCTACTTTTCTCATTTACTAAAGGAAAAGAATTGTTTAAAAAACTACTTAGCAAATCTACTTTTATATATTAGTATACTATGCAATCTTTTCCAAATAGCTTACTGTTTTTCCTGAGCTGCTGGGAAACATTCATTAACAATGTCAAATTTGGCTTCTGCAGCTTCTGTAAATAAATGATTTTTTTTTTTTTTAGAACACTAACGACAATGACAAATCCTTTGGTCACATCAAATCTTGAACACTAAATGTAATCAGGCTGTCCTTTTGATAGTGGTCAGGTGTTGGCTCCATCCTATACTTCTAACTACAAAACCACTCCTCACATATGCAATTCAGTGAGTATTTCACCCCCAAAATACCATGCAGGTACCCTTCTGAAAATTGTTTCCAAAACTATGGTTACATGCATAGCAGTTTTAAAAATCTGGGTTTAGTATTTGTAGTACTTCAGTAAAATTCAGTTATATTTAAGATCGCAGCTTCTGGATGCTTACTTGCAAGTGTGCACAAGGGAAGTAACTGTTAAGAACCCTAGGTTTAATGCATTAATTAGTCCCTGCAAGTACACTTACCAGAATATCCTTAAATTTCAAAAACATGCCAAAAAAATGCATAATTTATATTTAAATCAGTGCAAGAAAATGAAATCATGTTAAAACTAAACATGCTTGCACCTCCAGTATTACAGAGTAGGTTGAACTAGAACACTGGTTCCTCATCGCTGCAGAATCCCAGAGCAACAGAACAGATGCTCCAGACATCACTGCAGAAGTTAATAGTTCTTCAGAACACTAGCAAAAAAAGTAGGCCTGAGAGCTTGTAGCTGACAAAAAGAATACTACCTAAGCATTCACAAAAAGAGGGAAAACATGCAGTGTGAGATTACATGCAAGCACAGAATGCCATCTCAATAGAAGAAAAAAAGATGACCCATTTGAGTAACTCATCCACTGAGCACTCTTGAGTAACCTGATGAGGAGGAAAGGAGAACTAGGTGATGAAGGATTTCAGTACATCTTCATTAAAAAGTGCCCTTTATCGGTTAGGATTCTATCACAAAATTTACAGGAAACATTAACAGTGTTTGGGGAAGAACAGAACAGGTTATATTAGTAACTTATAAACTTAATCCGACTCAAATGACCAAGAACAAATAAAACTGTGGGGGTTTATCTCGTCGCCTATTGCTCTTTTGCCTCAAATCACAAATCTACTGCATGCTCTGCCACAGCTACAGGTCTTTTAGGAAAAACTCACAGCAGAAGAAAGGCTGGCAGGTCAGAGACTGCTTCTAAGGAGAAAACAATATTGGCTAGAACTGTAGTTTCTTTCAATCCCCCAGAAAACTTGCCTTCAGATCACTTATTTTTATAGGACATTTACTGTAAATACACCATACCTTGGGAGAAAAATCGAGCTCTTCCTCAGAAGCACGCCAACTGACATCGCTCCCCTCTTTCTCCAAGCTTCTTAAAAAGTAAAGCAAAATGAGTACTGTGTCTCTCCAATCATTCCTCAGGTATGTGCTGGGTATGTTTAAAGTCTTACCCGATTGAGTCTCCTTGCGACAAGTCATCTATTGCTGTTCAAACACGAATTGACATGTTGAAATTAGATTTGGCATGCTAAAAATTAACCAGCACATACAAACATTTAACCTGGACAACTCTACATGTCATAACAGAATGAAACTTTGGGGAGTCAACTTAACGTAAGACAGCATGAATGAATGCGTGCATTTCCAAACAACTGCTTTTTCAAGTCACACTGAATTGACAAAACAAAAAAGACTAGAGTTTTATCTCCTTTGAACTTTTATACCTAAAAGTTTAAAAACTACCTCTAAACTAAAAAAAACCAGCATAGCATGAATATGCTACGTTAATAAACAGGTAACAAAATACTGGTGCTTTAGCAAGACGGTAAATAAATGAACTGCTGAAGTACTCATACTGCACACACAAGCACACACTATTGACAGAGATTTTACTGGTTTATATACTATACTAGCTGGTGCTCTACCCACTTACACGTTATCCTGAAAAGGTAAAAAACATCAAAAAGCATAACCAAGATCTAAAGCTTATCCTCAGGTAGAAGAATCCCCAGCAGCTCTCTACGCTGCACCAAAAAGGGTATTCAACAGGCAAAACAGGCGTACCCAGGGCACTCTATACTACGCTCCAAGCTTTCATCCATGTTAAGACAGCAACTGGCACATAGGATCACAGGATAAATCAGGTCACAAGGGACCTCGGCAAGTCTCTCAGCCAACTGCCTCCTCAAAGCAGACTTGGCTCTGAGGTCAGATAAGGCTCACAGAGCTTTATCCAGTCTGATCTTGAACCATTCAAGAAGGGAGACTGCACAACCTCTCTGTTTTACTGTTCTCACCATGGTGAAGCTGCCCACATTCCATTAGAAATTCTCTTGTTTCCATTTATGCCTCTTGTACTTTGCTTCCTGTCACGCACCACTGGGAGGCACCTGTCTCCGTCTTCTCCTTACACGTGCTGCAAGCTGCTGCTGGGTCCCCTTCAAAGTCATCTCTTCTCTAGACTGAACAAGCCCAGTTCCCCCAGTCTCTCCCCCAAAGGCAAGGAGTCCTGCTCCTGGCAAAGTCTGATGGCCCTGCACTGAACTCGCTCACGGATGAAAGACCACTCTCTCTTGCACTGGGGCCTCAAAATTATACCCAGGGAGCTGGACACAAGCCAGGGACTGCCAGGTAGCAGCGTACAATCCCCTCCCTCAGTCTCCTGGCTACGCTGCTCTTCATACCGCCCAGGACACTGTTAACCCTCTCAGCCGGCAGGGCACCCTGCTGGCTCATTCTCAGCTCACTTTCTGCCAAGACCCTCTGGCTATTCCCAGCAAAGCAGCTCTCCAGCCAGGCAGCTCCAGCACGTGCTGTAGCAAATGGTTGTTCCTTTCCATGTGCAGGACTTGGCATCTGCCCTTGCTGAATTCTGTTAAGACAGGCCTGACAGCCCATTTACCCAGCTTGTCAAGATCCCTCTGAACGGCAGTGTGGCCCAGATGCACGTATTGCAAACTCAACCATAGCGCACTCTAGCACACCACTGATGTACTAAAGAAACCCGAACTCTAGGAATCCAGCCTGAAGAGTGCGAAAACCTCTCAATTATCAACAACTAAGATGAAATAAAAGGCCTCTTCAATTCCCAGGACAGAAAGGAAAAAACCAAACAGAGCCTCCACATCGTATCCATTTCAGCATTCCTCAATTCCTCGATAATTAGTTCTCGTTAACTATCAACACAAAATGAAGTTGCTTATAAATAGGAGATTGGTGGCCTTCCATAAAGTTGTATGATGACAGCCAAACCGAGGTCTTAGACAAAATCATTAAAAGGAAAAGAAAACAAAGGGCATATCGTGTTGAGTAAGTTATCTGAACTTTTGCTTTCCATGGATAGTAACTTTAAGCAATGATCAAAACCAGTTCCCATTCTCCTTTAAAAAGCAAGAGAGAAAGTTTATGAGCTAGTTTTCAGACAGATCTTGATGCCCTACTGTAGAAATGGGATCTAGAAAAGTAGTATCTAGGGATCACTTGTTTCTACTTTAATTGAAGTCCATTTTCATTTTGGAGTAACAGAAGAGCATTTTTTTTTTAAATATTATTTACTATCACTAATGACACAAAGCTATCACTCAATTCAGTAATAAAGGACCCGTGCAAAACATGCCAACAAAAAGCGCCCAAAGCCTGCTCTCAAACCTAATTTATAAAACCAAAACCATCAGAATAGAGACCTCCAAGATAACAAACATCACAGGTGTGTTAGTATTTGTACATCACACAACATGTTTCACAGTTGAAATGCTACTGTATGGAATACCTTTCTTTGGTTTTCCTGTTCTTGATGTCTGGCTAGGAGATTGTTGCATTCCTAGATCCATTTAGGGAAAGGCGTGTCAAGGACAGACCAAACAAGGGCACCAGAATAAATGTGAATTCCCAGAAATCTGGAAAACCTAACCAGTACATTAACAAAGCTATAGCAATGGGAGAATGTACTGTGACCGTCAGCCTACTCTACAGTTACAAGAAGTAGAAGCCAAACCTATCACAACCTACAGAACTCTACTCTTAAGGGACAGTGTCAAACAGTGTAACTTAATTTACTTGCTCCATTGTAAAATACCTATATTCCAATATTTTGAAACACCGAAACAATTCTTGGCAGTTTACTGTACTGCCAACTTTGTGTTTCTCTCAGCTTGACTAGTCCTTGCCCAGCACTGACTGCCAATGCAATTCTTTCATATTTGTAGAGTGTTTTATACATACGGCACACGTAAAATCCCTCCGTCTAAGCATCCCAAAAATCTGTAGGTGCCAACAAACTTTGGAGATACACTAGCCAGTTGTGTCAGATGGTGCCTGATGCAAACACAGCCCCTTCCTACCTCAGTTTGAGGTAAAAGCCCTGCATATATTGATTTGACCATGCTGAACTGTTCACATAGAGAAGCTACGCCACCAGCCAGAACGCAGGCTTGACAAGCAGTCAGAGTGAATACCCTGTTCCCCCAGGGCTATAGGGCAGGCCACAACTGGACCAAAACGGGTGCACTGGCTGCTGTGAGTGTCATGCATGTGTGCTTGTGTGTGTACGCGTGTCTATGTGTTGTGGAACAGAAGCTTTAGAATATAAATCACCATCCGCCTGCTCTACCCATCCTACTTAGTAAAATTTTATTTTTTATATCAATGAATGGTGTGGTTCTGTTATTGCAGCTACCCAACACCAAATGGCTTTGTGACAAGGCCATAACATTTGCCTCAGAGCAACAGGGCGTCCTGCTTATATTGATGTTACCACAAATACATGGAATGGATGTGGCAAGAGGACTCCTATCAAAAACACACATGTAAGAGTTAAAAAAATGACCTCAAGATTGTTTCTCATTCCTTCTCCATTTCTCAGTTTTCTTAAAAGGTGATACAGCAGATATAAAGCACACTGAAGCACTCGTTTCTTTTCCAAGAGCTCTATGACGAAAAACCAATGGTTTCTGTAGGAACAATACACCAATACGCAGTGCAGCAGCTAAAAAGCTGCCACTGAAGACATACTAGAAATCTGAACCCTCGCTTTTAGAAAAAATGCATAATTACTTTTTGCCAAAGAAATTCCAACTTCAAATCTGAAAAGTCTGTCTTTCGATATACTAGAGGTGGAAGCCATTCATTTGGAGGTTTTTGCAAGTCTGTCTGTAATCAACAAAAAGGTTCATGTTCTGACAAAAAGTATACGCTCAAATAAGCATGAGCCAACTTCTTAAATATACCGACTTGCTCACTAGAGGTGAATATTTTGAACAATGTTCAACAAGTGCAAAAGTAGCAAAAGGAGGAAGGACTACATTGAAGATCCCAGAAAAATAGGAATGAAGAGCAAGATTAAAACAAAGAATTCAAAGTGGGTATTCCTCCGTTGTCTCAAGATCAGTCTAGCTTCTCCTCTAACAGGGGCTTCAAAGCTTCCACTGCAGCCTGTCAAAGGGACTCAGGATGCAGGACCTGCGCTTTGTGTGTGCAAGCAAGAGACTGCAGAATCAATGCCACTAAGTGTTCCCTGCATGCTACTAATCCCTCTCACTCAACAGGCCGGGGTCATTTTCTAGGAGACTGAGCATAAGAAGAAAAAGATTCATACTACTCAAGAAAAACAAGCCCTACTATAAACAGTTTGAGACCACAGCACACTCTTTCTCCTCCCAAGTCCTTAACCCACATAAATATTCTCTTCACACTTACTAGGCCTCTTCAAGTGAGGATTTCCCATAACGTTGTGGACTTATGCTAGTAGTATTACTGTCTTCAAGGAACTGAGAAAATTACTTGGTTCAAGAACCCTTATTTCCCTGAGGGCATATTAATTTTGGAATCACACAACAGTATTATTCTTCAAGCCACATATTTTAAAATAACCCAGGCCTGCCAGTCATCACAATGTGGTACCACAGCAATTATCTACGTGCACAGGAGGCAGCCACAGAGTGCTGTTTGGGTAAAAGCAACATTTTGTTGATTAAACTACCTGTACCAAGCCCTTTCCAAAAACAAAATAAAATATAAAAACCTCTGCATCTTCCTTCAGTCTATCAAGAAACTTTACACATTGCTGACTAGATCAAAATAACTATTCCTAAGTCAAAGGAACGAAGTTTGGCTCTAAATTAAATTCCCCTATCTGGGAAAAGTAAATTCGGAAAAATATGTCATGAAATATGAGCAAAACACAGGATATTTAAAAAAGGAGTAATAAACTGTGTTTGAACACTGTCTGCTGCCCATTTGCCACAAAGTTCTGATGTAACACCCTTAAAAAAACCAGAAAGGATAGAACTTCCCACCATAGGGCCTGAGTTTGTTCTATATTAAAAGATGAGTTTTCTAAGATTCCTCTAGGGCTATATGAGCTCATAAGCATAGACTGGATCTTAAAAATTAAGGAGTGGTTGTTTTTTTTTAAATTTAAAATGAACTCACTGAAGGAGCTGATTTTTTGATAACAAGGCAATTCAATTGTTTTTCTGGATCACAGGTTAATGTGGACTTTTTAACGTTTATTTCATAAAATTACTGGAAGTAAAAGTGTTATTTATTTTTACTGGAAATCAAACTACGTCCATGAAGATACAGTACACACAGAAGTTGCATTATTGTTTCTAACAAAGTGACTTTTCCAAGACTATTTTTCCTAAGTATGTCTCTACAGCACCTACACAGAAACAATCGTAACTGATGCTGAGAAATAAGACAACTCACTAAAAGCAGCTTAGTGCAGGTAAAACTATTAATATTAAAACACCACTGCACAAACTCAGTGGATATCATGTACATGTACAGTCCTGCTAACTCATCTGTTGCTTCCCAACTACAGGAAGATGAACAACTACTCAGGATGAACCTACTGCTTTTGCAATTCGTTTTCACAATCTGACTGGCCATCTACAGGTACAAGTACACACCCCAAAACCAAAACCACTCTCACCTAGTTCCTTCCCTGTCCCCCTTCTCTCTCGGTATGAAAACCTATACAGATGGGCAATCTGGCAGGCAGAACGCAACAACCCGGTACGTGGGCCCGTAGCACACAAACCGCAGCTGTCCTCACCCCTGACAAGAAGCACCTCCAACCAGCAACAAGTCAGCATATTCACAAAGCTCCTTGCGCTACCCCACCTGATGCCTCCCCTAAAGTCAACGGCGAACACAGCGAGCGCTGACAACACAAACCCCCTAAAGAAAAGGCCACAGTGATTTTCCTCGTGAGCTCCTGCGTGATTAAAGATCCTACCTCCTCTGTCCACAGCAGGTGCACCCAACGTCAAGCCAGCAGCTCCGGCCCGGTGAGGAATGCCAGGTACTGTGTCGCCTTGTGCACCACCCTCGTCTCTGTCTCCCCGGAATGCGTATGCCACCAGTTGTTTACAAAGACTATATAGGGAAAGAGAAGAAACATATTTGGTAAAAACAACCACATACTTGCTTATACAGTTTAATAGAACAGTTAACAGCCACTTATCCACCCTACACGTATTCATAGCCGTAGGAATTCATATGCTTGTATGCATTCACTGAGAGTAATACACACAGAACTTACTGCACGGCTACTACCTACTTCAATATTCACTACAGTCATGTTCACTCTAGAGGTGCATATCCACACCTACGAAGCTATTAGCTCCAGCTCGGCACAATATTTTCAGCTTAGCTGTTAAGCACACATAACCACCTTAGAGAAGGGATACGCACAGGTACAAAGCTATCCATAAGAGGGGTGAAACCGCTCCAGATTTTAACAAAAGGGATATGTTAGATCTCGGAAAACAAAAGGCTGGTAGTTCCTGGTGATTGTAGTGGAAGTCAGTAAGGACAATGGTGCTGGTCTGAGGAGAGGACTGACATGCGTTTCAGTTTGCCACATTCTACCTCTGGGTAACTGTAGGATACAGACGTGTTTTAGAGTTTGTATTGGGCAGGTGCAAGTTTAGCATCAAAACTTGACATCTAACAGACAATTCGGGGCGGAAATTTTCTTCAACATCCAGATTAATACTAGACACAGGGAACGATACGTATCAGAAGACGTCACTGAGCACAGCTTCAGGACAGCTTTCAACACACCATTAAACCTTGCTGCTATTACCGAAAACATTCAAAAGCCACACTGACAACTGACAACCTATTCTAACAATAAAGTCAAAAATTTACCTAGAATATCCATGAGTAACAGCATAATCCTCAGCTGTCCATCCGTTAGTGTCTTTATGGAAAAGATCAGCACCATATCGAAGAAGAACTTTTATTAAATTAAGCTGTCCACCAGATGCTGCAGTCATAAGTGGGGTTCTGAAACACCAAAAATATGTTATGAAGTAGATCATTTGACACAGACACTGTAATTATTTTTATTCCTATTTGCTCTCAAAAACTACTTTCGTCATTACTGAATGAGCAAAAGAAAAAGCAGTTTTCATTAAATATTAAGAGCAACCATAAAATGCAAGAGGGAGTCAAAACAACCAAACGTTCAATCTTCAGACAAAGCTTCCACATAGACAACACTCACATACAAACTACGCCACTATGCAGGAGATGTTTTTTCAAATTGAGGCAGTGCTGCTGAGCTAACAGCATGTTTCCTGCCAGAAGGGACACCACAGGCAATGCCTTCTTGTAATCCTCAACGAGGAAAACACCCACTGAGGTATGACAACAGCCAAGCGCAGATGTGCTTTCACAAGTCACACAGAAATAGCTGCTATGTGGCTCCCCGGGTTTTTTTTTTCAGAGCTCACTCTCATGCCTCTGATTAATCCAACCTAAAGAATACTAAAGAGACCCATGTAGTTTTGACAAACCACTCACCTTTCACAGTGATCTCGAGCATGCATGCACATCAGCTCCTTTCTGCAGAAGAAACTCTGCTATATCTTCATGATGTTCAGAGATAGCAAGAATAAGCGGAGTGTTTCCCTCCTGAAAGGGCAGATAAATACATTTAAAAATAAAAGTAAAAAAAAAACCAACCCTACAAGGGAAAGACTAATACAACTTTTTGAAAGAACTTCTCCAACAAACACAAAAATTTACCTTATTCCGAGCATCAATATTGGCATTATGCTCAAGTAACAGCCCCGCTACAGTTGTATTAGGAGATCGGACAGCAAGGTGAAGGGCAGTGTTGCCGTCAGCATCCGCCAGACGGGGGTTGGCACCGTGCTCTAGCAGAACAGCTACACATTCTTCTTGCTGGCACTGTACTGCCTGGGAACAACACGCAAAAAAGGAAGAACTTCCAGCACCCTGTTACAATTGCCCCAGCTTCCCAATGCTGGAAAATAAGAGCACCTTCAAAGCTGAGCTAACATATGCCTATTCCACACTGATTA
Source organism: Falco peregrinus (assembly GCF_023634155.1). Classification (NCBI taxonomy): domain Eukaryota; kingdom Metazoa; phylum Chordata; class Aves; order Falconiformes; family Falconidae; genus Falco; species Falco peregrinus. The sequence continues at coordinate 317,356 of NC_073739.1, read as the reverse complement.
CCAGACGCATGCTTCTATGCAGAGCTGTGTAAAGAATCCTACCAGCCACCTCTCATTTAATGCACAGTTGACAAGCCCCACTTGAAAGAGCATAACATATTCCACATACCTTCATCAGTGGCGATCTGTTATCACTGTCAGTAAGATTTAGTTTACACTTGTTTTCTACGAGATATGTAACAACATTCACATGGCCATTCGCAGAAGCAAGATGCAGCGGTGTCCTAAAAATTAAACATATTAAATTAGCACAAACAGACAACTAGAGAAATAATTTCAGGCTCTGATAAATTGGTATGACCACAAGTTTCACTTTGCACAAAGCGAGCTTAAGAAATGATATCTCATTCCGTTACCAGTAACAGCAGTTGCGCACCAAACACCTGAGACTGGCCAGCAAAACCCCTCCGCAGCACCTGCTTAGTAAGGTGCCATTTCCTTCACTCTAGAACTTAATCTGCACAGATTCCTGTGCCCAGGTGGTGGTCACTGCCTCCAGCAGGACTACACCTGTGGTGCAGCAAAAAAGACCAAAGTTTGGGAATCTGAGAACTATGGCAAGCAACCCTCTAAGTTCTATAATTATTCATGTGCCAGAAGTATCCGAGATGTAGATGGGCTTTATATAAAGTGTATTAGCGTTTCCCTGCACTTCAAGAATTTCTGCTTTTTCTCTAGCTTGCTTACTACTGCAACAAAACCAAGTACTCACTTGCACCAAAGTGCCCCCCATAACATGCAGCAAACCAGACAGAACACTGTAATCCTGAGTACAGGAAAGTAATACCTGATCCTTCAGATACGTATAACTACAATAGTCATAATAAGCCTACTACAGAGGAAGTCTTCTCCAGGGAGGGAATACTGTGTTTCCATAATACATGACCAGCATAAGAAAATGAAACTCTTTTCTTCAAGTTAAAGCCTTGCCAGAGGGAAAAAAACCCAACCAACAACAACAACAACAAAAACCAAAACACTCCTTCAAACCACAGAACATCTTAGGTCTGATGTCAATTAACCAGCCTACTTATACTGAAAGAAATTGCCCAGAAAGTCCTTGCATGTGTTTCCCCCTAAATCAGAGGCACAAATCAGCACAAGCTTCACTCTGTACAAAAGCAAAGCACCTCCTGCTCTGTAGGACGCCTGTCCCAACAGAGCAGAAGACAAGCTAGAAAACAGCTGGGACCTTCCTCCCTTGAAGGTGATGCAGTAACAATCCCACAGTTCCTCAAGAACTGAGGGGAACACCAGCACTGGTTCTGAACCACATCGCTGCAGGTAGGTCCTTCTCTGTATTTAGGAAAGCTCAACTAGCCTTGCAATTGTTTGGGTACCTTGCTGAGACAGGAGCACAACAGCTCCCTGGCTAAGGGGGAATGGAAAGGGAGAGGTACACAAATGCAGTGGCAGGTGATGCAGAAACACAGTAATCTGTAACACAGATACTTGTTACAGGGCAGCTGACATCCTCCTCCACTGCAACAAAGATGAGGATGAGAGAAATACAGAAAACTTCAAAGAATTTGTAATGTCTTGCTACAGACAGGGAACAGACTGGAGCATTGACAGAGGAGTAGCTCAAGAGCAACTACCACCACTTTTTGAGAAATTCCCATGGAAACATGCAGGATTCTTCATCTCTGAAGAAATGACTGACTGAGATTATCTGAAAGCTAACCAGGACCGGTTATGAAGGAGTCCACAATCATCTGAAAGCTGCTACTACCAACCACTAGGAAGCATGACAGACGTGAAGTAGTCACTATCAGCTCTGCAAACAGAAAAGCCTTCAGAAAACTTGTGGACTTGTTGCTGTCCTCCTCAACCAAGCCTCTCAGTCTGTCAACAGGAGACAGCTCTGCTTGGAGCAAGGCCTGCTGTGCTCCACAGAAGATCCACTTCAGGGAACAGGCTGGCAGAGAACACCAGGGCTCAGGGTTGCCTGTCCCTGCAAGAGGCCTCCAGTAACACCGAAGTTCTTCTGCCACCCAGCCCTGGGGACACTGCCCAGATTCTGTTCCTGCTCCTGCTGCTGCTACACTGCTCCGCTGATCTACAGAGTAGAAGAGAACTGCTGATGCTGAGCAGCCACGAAACAACCCCACTGGGAAACAGCAGGTAGGCAGTACGCACTTTGAACGGCGCTTGAGCCGACAACCCAGCAGCTACAAGCCAAGCAATGAAAGCGCTGGAGTTCAGTCTGACAGGCAGCTGACAGGGTCAATCTCCCTTAGCGATGAGCTCTGACCCAGGATCCATGACTAGCTGGCATTGTGCCCGCAGTGCTTCCAACTCTGTGCTGACTTTTGCCCGTCTCTGTCAGTGAAGCTGAAGGTTTGGCTAGACCACCTCTGAAAGCTGCCTGCTCCTAACTGATGCTGTATCAGGCACACTTTCGGGAGGTCTTATGGGCTACAGGACCCACTTTATGGAAGGAACCTGTTGGTGTGATCCTTGCCATGCTCCTGGTACAGGATTTTGCTTTTGGAAATCCTGAGGAGCAAACCCGAGATATTCATACAACCAACGCACACATTGTTGCCGTTACTTTGCATTATTTCCTATTCTTCACCTCTATTTCCAATGATACCAAGTCTTCCAACACGAAGCCCTGAAACGCAACTGCATCTGGTGGTCACTCACAACACACATCACACCCACAAGCACTAAGAGGGCACAGGTGGCCTTGCAACCCTCATGGCTGGTACAGAGGGCAGTGGCTGCAGCAAGTAGGCAGGCTCTGGCCACCGAATTGCTCTCAGCCTCGCTTTTCAGCACTGGGCATTATCACGGCAAAACCACCACAGTGCTCATCATAGTATGCTGCCTTTTCTTTCTTCCCTCCCTCTCCCCCCCTGCCCCCAGCTTGTTTTTTTACAGTTTGTGACTGTATTTGTCCTGTTATAACACCGCTAATTGCCTGGCACACAGAAGGAAACCCTTCAGAGGAAAAAAAAGCTTTCTAGACAAGATGAACTTGAAATGCAAAAACTAGTGAAATTTCATACCAGGGTCTGCTAAGAGCTCGTGACTGACTGCTGACTGAATCAGTAAGCAGTAAGAAGAAAAAGAGAGAAACTTTCCGAACTATTTCCATAAATGCCATCGGGCACCTTGACTCTGGCAGCTGAATTATGCACAAAAGTGCACTCAAGCCACCTTAAATGGCATCCCCCACCTGCAGCTGCATAAACAAATACTGGCTGGCAACACTCAGGCACACAGCCCACATGCTGACTGACTGCACTCTTCATCGCCTTCCTACAAATCTAGACAGTTTCAGGTGTTTTCAGGGCAATAAGCTAGCTGGCTGGCAAAAGTCCAGTCTTCAGAAAAGACAGTGCAGGATGCTGAAGTACTCTGATTAAACCAGCATCTCCTCTGAATGTCATGGATGTTTTGACTCAGTCTTTTCAGAAAAGGCATTAACAGCTCGACACATCCAAGACCCAAAAACTTCAGCTGATTCCCTTATGCTTGCGGTGGATCATGAGGAGCTACGCTGCAGCCCGGGGCTTCTCCCTAAGATATAACTGCCAAGTACTTGCTGTGCTTGACTCAAAAGCACACATCCTACCACCTGCCAGAAGCAGCAGCTTCCTCTGCATGGCACTGCCCAGATCTTCCAAAGCAAGGCACTCATTAGCTGTACCAAGGCCACAGAGCAAACAGCAAAGTAACTGCCACCTAAAATCAGACTGATGTTGCTTTTGGCTGCAACATCACAGTCACAAAAGGCACATCAGGCAACCGTCCACACAGCACCAATACACAGCACATTTACCCTTTCCTAAACGCAGTGCTTACCCTCTTTTACTCCCAGCTGAGGCAGTGCAGCTTTCTCAGCTCAACTACTAACCCCGCACGCCGAGCCTCGGAGGTGCATGCACTCTGCCTTCCAAGCCTGCCTGGAGAATGGCCCTGAGGCTCCTTCTGCAACCCCCCCGGCCAGGCTGCTGCCGGCCCCCTGCCGCTCCTGCGCCCCCAGGCAAGGCAGCACCCCCGGGAACGAGGGCACGGAGGGGGCCGGGGCAAGACGGGGGATGCTCGGCCGACTCCAAGGGCTCCTGGCAGCACAGGCCTGGCTCCCCGCCCAGGCTGAGGCTCCCCGCAGCGATGCTGCCGTTCGCTCCCAGCGCCCTTGAGCTGCCGGCGGCTGCAGCTGCACCTGCGGGTCCCGGCGCTGCCCGCAACCCCCCCGCACCCCGCCCCAGCACCGCCCGGCGCTGCTGCCCCCCCCGCCGCTTACCGCTCCGCCGCGTCCCGCTCGTCGATGCCGCATTTCTTCAGTCTCTGCCGCACCTGACCCAGGTCGCCACGGGCGGCCGCACGGTGCAGCTTGCCCAGCTCCTGCAGCCGGAGCTCGTAGGCACCGGTGGGGAAGGGCTTGGCGGAGCTGCCGGCCGCTCCTTCTTCTTCCTCCCGAACCCGAAAAACCTCTTCATCCCGCGGCACGGTCCCGCCTCAGGGAAGAGATGGCGGGAGGCACGCGGCGGGCTGCGGCAGGCCCCGGGCAGGGCCGGGGGATCGGGGGTCCCGGGGCTGGGCATCGGGGGATCGGAGGGCCCCCGGGGCAGGGACGGGGGGTCGGGGCCCCGGGCAGCGGTCCGGTACGGCTGTCTACGGAGCGAACCAGCAGAGGGGCGGGAAGCCGAGCGCACGGGCAGCTCCGCAGCGCGGCAGCGGCGGGCAGCGCCTCCCTCAGCGCGGGCTCTGCTGGCGGGGGCGGGGTCTGCTCCGGCGCGAGTCGCAGCGCGAGTGACGTCACTTCCTGCCCCGCGGTGCCCGGCGGCTCCTGCGCGGTGCCCGGCCGCGGCGCTGCCGAGCGGGGCCGGGGGCAGCGAGAGGCGCGGCGGGTGGTGGCGGCGCTGCGCCCCCCGCAGAGCACTCGGGCCGCTGCCGGGAAGCCCGGGGGGTGCCGGCGTACCGGGCAGCAGCAGCTCCCCGCTGGCCCCGGTCACGCGGGGCGGCTCGGGCGAGTCGGTTTTAAAAGAAAATGGCTCAAACTGGGAAAGCGCTTGTCGTTCAGGGCAAGGAAATCTCGTCAGGGAGTTACGGCCAATGCAGCTCTCCGACGCAATTCGCCTCCTAGTTTGTTGAGCAGTCCTGCTTGTGTGCCATCGTTAGCCCTGGGCAAATGGATGCCAAAGGAACAAACAGCAAGGGTTAATATAGCGGGAGGGGGGCTGGGGGGGGCTGTAGGCACCATCTAGTTACCTGCCTTGCCATGACAGGGTCAGAAAGTTACTTTCCAGTAAACGTGGCTGAGCTGGCACTGCCACAAAAGAACACAAACGGCCACTGAGTGTATGGAAACGTGGTCCAGAAATCAAAAGACAGGTCGTGCCTTTGGTATAGATAAGTTGGGAACCATCCTCCGTGTTGTACTGCTGCGGTGATGGCACTAAGTAGTTCAGCGTGGTGAAACCTTACTATAAGTACCATATGGTTTTGGGGTGATGTCACAGTCCAGTATACCCTAGATGGTTTGACTCATGGAACACCTTGCCAGCACACTACTTCCTATTAGAAACTGCCTCTTGCCAATGAGTTTGTGAAACATGGGAGAGATGGCAAAGAAAACCCAAATCAGAGAGAGGGACACACTTGACTGTGATTAGCGCTGAAAATACTGATTACAACAGGACAGGAATCTAGTATCACCTTTTAGGGAGGAGATTCAGCCCTTTGAAATACCTTCCTTTCCTTCATCGCTAATAATGGCACAGCTCCTAGAACCTTCATTTTCCTTTCTGGAATGAGCCTTCACAGCTTTATCAAGCCTGTTCGCTCTGGCAGTGTTCTCGCCGACCAAAGTGGCTGATGTACAGTCACTTTCCTTAGCTGATGCTCAGTGTATTAGCAGCATTCCGTTATTGCAGATGTGATCTCTAGAAGGAAGAACTATAATAACAATAATAATAATAATTATTAGTATTATTATTTTTAAAAAAGACCGAAAAAAGACTTTTGCTGAAAACACATCCAAGTAAATTCAGGTTGCAAAACCTGAATTCTATGAGTTTTGGGAAATGGCTATGAGCAGCAGCCATTTCAAGAGTACCTCTGTAATCAGTCTGACCATTTAATGGGGGAATGGAGAGCAAAATGCATTTTTTAATTTAGTGTATTTGTTTTCTTCCAGACATTAGAAGAAAGGCAGGATTTTATTTACAAGGTGGCAATACAGAGTAAACACAATCCATCTCTGCTCTTTCCAGGAGGAAGTATTTCTTCTCCAGTCCTTTTTCAAGTGCACGCATGCTCAGCCACAAAAACTTGGGTTTTTTACAGGTCACTCCCCAGCCAAGACCAGGAGACTCTACAGTTCCTGTGCAATATTAAATGTTTCAGAATGGTATTACCCTCCCCCCCGTGATTACCCAGTTTTAGTTGGCAGGGACTTGGTAGCTGGCTGGGCTGAAATTCAGTTTCAGGCTTTGAAGATAAGAGGGTGCTGATGGGTCCTGTGGATATAGTATTATGGGCACAACGGGCACTATTTGTTTATTATTAGCCAGAAAGGATGCAAAACTAAAAACTAGAATCTATCACCCAGAGCAACCTCAAAAGCACTTCTGGGAACTCTGCTTCTGGGTCTCCAAGACCAGGAAAGATGGACTGAGTCAGCTACTAGTAAGCAATAAGTTACTGCATTTTTTCTGCATCACCTCACACTGCATTGTGCCCTGGGAAGCAAAGACACCATTCCGAAAAGCAAACCCCCACCTGCCTCCTGCTCAACTCGTGCCTAAGACAGGCTTCAGGGGGTGACCTTGGGCAAGGCCAACTTCATAGAGTTGTTCCGAGTGATGGTGGCGTTACTCCCCTCTCTTCCGAGAGGGAGTAACTGGGAACTCTTCCCAACAGAGCCACTCCAGAACTTACACAAAGATACCCGTCTAGTTTTTATTTGCTTCCTCCATGACCCCCAAACGATAAGGTACTCGCAGCCTGAATGGCAGGGATAACAGAAAACAATGAGTATGTTAGAACCTGACCAGAAGGTGCATGTGGTTCTCCTGGGTATTGGCTCGGTGCCCGGAGAATTTTCTGGGCTCACCTGTTCCAACAGTTCAGCCTTTTCCTTGTCAAGATGAGCAACGTGCTCTTCAAGGTGGGATCTTGACTTCAAGTGCTCCTCCCACGTGCTGTGCAAGTCCTTGGATGTCAGAGCCAGCATGTTCTGCTTCTGCATCTGTGAAAGCAACAGTGGCAGAAGAAAAAGTAAGGTGGCCGGAAAAGACAAGAGTGCAGGAGAATGCAGTAACTTACACAGAAACAGGCCTAACTCTCCTCCACCCATCCAAGACCTATGGCCAAGGTTGATGTGGAGTGTAAAACACACCTTAGGAATCATAACCAAGAACAGCAGCTGGAGCTGGTGGGAAGAAGGAATACTCTAGAAGTGACAGGATGAGGTTACAACTTTGGAGAACAAGATGACGTGTCCACGCACACACAAAATCACCCTACAGCTTTCCTGCCAAGCTCCTCTGGTTCCCTCTATACTTCAGTTTTCATAAGAACACTGCAAAACGTGGTGCAAAAGTACAACATTCGCTCCTACTTTCAACAGCTACAGTCAGATTTCTTCATATAGTTACAGACATTAAGTACCTTAGTTTTCAACTTTTTTTCCAACTCCTTTTGCAAGTGCAGCTTGTCTCTCTCCAGGTCACTGTGGTAGCGTGTAGTAACTTCAAGTGAAGCTTCTGGCATAGATTGCTTTTTAAGTGCATCAGCAAGCTCCTGCTGCAGTTGTCCAACCATGCCCTAACGAAACAGTTAAATGAGCATGAAGAAAGTTCTAAGAACATGAAATACGCCTTTAACTTATTTTATTATACAATTAGACCTGTCTTTAGATTGAACCCAAAGGTATGAAATTTTGCCTGCCACCAGCAGGCATCTGCGCAGATGATGAACCTCTCGTCATCTTTCTCAGCTGAGCACCTTCAACTGTCAGCAGCTGTTCATCAGGATTTCTGTTTCCTAACACATAAAAAAGGCTCAAGTATTGTTCTTCCTTGAACAATACACAAGCACACACTGCAATCAGGTATTTTTTTCTAACAAAACCCAAAGAAATCTGTTATGATCTAAGAGCCATAGTTTGATATTACTCTGGTGACTGAAGGCAGGACTTTGTATTAGATTGTTCTTTGTTCTGTTTCTTCACTATACAAATACAATTAAATGAATACAAATATCTGAAAGCTCTTTTGAGATACACTTTAAGAGTATGTTGAATCACATCCTCTTGTAGTCTTCTTACTGAGCTCGTTTTAGAATAACAACTGCCTTTATACTGATAGATTAGGTTTACAAAATTCTGGATAGCTCATATATATATATATATATACACACACACACACAATCTTCAAAAGGAGCCTGTTATTTTGGTAGTAAGAATACAAAGCAAGTCACAGATTAAAATGATTGACAGTACTGCTGGAGTGTGGCTACATATCATAAAAGAGAAGGGAAAGCTTAAGGTCACTGTCTGACACGAACTTTGAGGAACAGGCAGGCCCCTCAGAATCCTCAAAACACATACAGAAATCAACAGCTGGACATTACTAATACTCTTCAATCTGGATAGCAACTAAAAGAGAAACTGTAGAAGAATGGCTGCAGAAGCGTGGCCTTAGAATCTCTGAAGTTCTGCACAATCCAGGCCTGGTATTAGAAGAGGCCTCTAATCAGAATTGTACTGAAGTTGCTGTGCTGAAGTTAACAAGAAAGGTAGCCTTGGGCTATTCTCGAATCCTGAGACCAAGTAATTATGTTGTGCCAACAGGCCGTGGCTGTAACAAGCTACAGCTGCTGGGAAAGCAGGTGCAGGGCCAAGAAAGATAGGGAGCAGCATGGGAAAATAGGGAGTAACAAACTACAAGGCTGAAGCACAGCAGCACAATTAGCTACATGGATAGAATGCTTATTTTAGTCATGATAATTAGGGGTGTGAGAACCGCGCGTGTTTAAAGACTACTAACCAGTTATATTTCTGGTTTACGAATGTGCATGTGTATCGGTTCTATGTAAGTAGTGTTAGAAACTAAAAAAGTTGAGCAAGATGCATAACTCATATTGAGCGTCTTCTTGACTCCAGCGAACCCTTCTTCCAACAATTGGCGCCCGAATGATGGGAAAGCTGAAAATTGCTGGAAAAACTCTGCCTTTGCATCGCGACGGTGGGCTTTGCAAAATGGAAAGTCGCTGTGAAGAGTTCGAGCAGGAAGACGTCCGTAAGGAGTAAAGGCGTCTGAATCCAGCATTGATGTCGTGTACAGACCTGCACCGGTAAGACTTTTTCCCTCGATAATGGAAAGGGAAGCGGCACTCACGCTATTAACTGATATTCTTGCTAAGTGAGAGGCTAGCGTGAGCACTAAGAAGCTCCATGAGCTCTGTAGGTGGGCGGCTGAAAACGGACACTTAAAAGACCCGCAACTGCTGTTTAGTGTGACTGAGTGGCGAGCAGTCGGGGATTCCCTTTGCGATGTGATCCTTAGCGGCAGCAAGTCAGCCAAGGACTTAGGGACTGCCTGCCGGGATGTCATAAACCATTTACGATCCCTGGTTGCAGAGAAAAAAATGGCTATGGCTGCCTCAGACCTCCTCGGTCGGGAAACCGAGTCGCAGTCTACCCGATTATTTGGTCTAGGCGCTCCGTCTGCAAAAGGCATAATTGTGCCCATTAAAAAATCTGCGACAGAGCTGTTACACCCGACACCATCTCCGGAGGGTGCCGCCGCAACGGGTGCTCCGCGCAGCCCTGAAAGCTACTGAGAGCCGCCCCCCCTGTTAGATAAGGACGAGGGTACTACGGCGGGTCCGAGTGCGCCTCTGAATGAGAACGCAGAGTCTGATAAAGAAAATGAACCCACCCCAGCTGCACCTGCCCCGATCCCCCGTCCCTGAACCAAACCCTCCGACCGGCCCCTAAACCGCTTGCAGCAGCAATGGAACGAATGCCATCTGCCTACTGCCGGTCGTGATGTTCAGATCCTGACCCAGGAAGGTGTTATCCTCCACCCTGCCGCTCCCCAAAGTCGTTGGTCTGGGGTTGTAAGAGACGCTGTATTGGAGGGAGAGTGGGAAGCTGCTTCTGCTGTTGCTTGTCCGGTGCGGACTACTGCTTTACCTGCTGGTTCAGCAGCCGCTGTGTGGAAACCTTTTGATTGGAAATTTATGCAGCAGCTGCGACAAGCCGTTACACGATATGGATTACAATCTGAACCAGTCAAACACTTGTTGACTTACTTGTTTGACTCTGAAATCATGACACCCAGTGACTGTACTTCGCTAGCCAGATTGCTTCTTACACCAGCACAGTTCCCCGCGCCCCGCCAGCGTGCCGTGCCGTGCCGTGCCGTGCCGTGCCCCGCGGCTCCCCCCCCCGGTCGCCCGCCCACCCACCGCCACGGATCCCTCCAGCTGCTGGCGAAAAGCGGAGTCCAGAGTTCGGTGTGGAGCTGCAGATCGCACCCCCGCCGGCGGTAAGACCGCGCAGAGTAAATCGCGGCAGGGCTCCACGCTAAATTCCTCTCTGTGAGAGGAGGGGGGGGCACCACGGAAGGCCGCGATGAGTAAATCGCGGCAGGGCTTCCCCGCGCTGATACCCTTTCTGTGAAAGGGGAGGGCTCTGAGAAGACCGCGATGGAATTAGACGCGGCAATTAAACTGTTAACTGGCATCCTCCTTGGGAGAGGGGAGGGCGTTAAAGAGACAGAAGTGGAGACCTTAGTTCGCTGGGCACAAAAAAGAATAAGATCCCCGAGCCCGCGTTATTGTTTAGTATTGCGGAATGGAGAGAAGTGGGAAATTGCCTCTGGGGTGGCGGCCGATAGCTGGAAATTATGAAAGTGAAAAAAAAAAAAAAAAAAAAAGTAGCGGTGGCAGCCATAGAAGTGTTGGGGAGAGATGTGTAGAAAAGCCGGTGGAGCAGAAGGGTGATTCACCTAAGCCTTCTCTCTTGGCTACACTTTTCGGAGTTGGGCGTACTCGTCCTATGAAGGGTATGTCCGCCCCTGCGTGTTCAACGGTGCCGGAGCTTTTAGATAAGACAGCGCACAGACCGGGAGTTCCTCCTCGGGAGCCTGCGGTAACTGAGCCGAACCCGGAAGAGGCTGCCGAGCCCCCCCAGGAGGGCGGGGCAGCGCGTCCTGCTGCACCAATCGGAGCTGTGGGTGGAGCAAGGCCGTTTCAGGAGGGCGGGGCAGCGCGTCCTGCTGCACCAATCGGAGCTGTGGGTGGAGCAAGGCCGAAAGGGCGGGTGGCGGCAGCGCGTAGGTCACGTCAGGGCGGGCAGCAGCGCCGTGCGGTGACGTACCTGCCTCGTCCTGGAACGTCATCGGACGGGTCTGAGGAGGAAGGCGGGGAGAAGCCTTGTGATAACAGTACAGAGAAATCCCTACAGGAGGCAATAGATAAATTAAGAAACTTGGTAAAGCGAGTTAAAATGAACCTGCCTACTACTTCAATACCTGTAATTCCTCCAGTTAGCCCAACTACCCCGCCGATGCTGAACTCAGGAAAAGATCCAATTCTACAGTGTTGGTCTGGTGTTACTCGTGGTGCTGTTTTGGAGGGAGAATGGCAGGTGACCAGCTCATTAGCTTGTCCACTACTGATTAATAATTTTGATGCACATAACTGGGACATGATTTATGGAAGATTAATGATCAGATTTTAGTGATGGGAGTGTTGCAACCTGCTCTTCCACCTTTTATGATGATCCCTCAGATTTTGCAAATTGTTGTGATAGACTTGAAAGACTGTTCTGTCTTTTTCACGATTCCCTTACACCCTGATGACACTCACTAATGATGATTTGCAACCATTCCGATCCTGGTTGCATGGCACCAAAGCCAACAGTCCTCGAACTTGTTCACCAGAACAGCGTGCTGCCCTGAAAGTTGTATCTCGCAAGATTCAGACTGGCTGGTGTGGTCACCAAATGGTGAATCATCCGTTATCTTTTTTGGTTTGTAATGTTGCCACTTCACCTTTTGCCCTTATTTTGCAATGGCAAAAGAAAAAGAGGGAAAATACGTCGATCAGTTTAGAGTGGTTGTTTTTGCCATTGCAACGCAGACATCGTATTTTAAGTCGCCCTGAAGCAGTAGCGGCCTTGGTGAGAAAAGGAAGAGACAGGATTGTTGAAATTGATGGGACTGAACCAGCAGATATCAGTATTCCAGTCTGTGGTGATGATTATGAGTGGCTCCTGAGACATTCAACAGCCATACAGGAAGCCTTGATGGGTTATACAGGTGTTGTACACAACAACCGGCCAAAAGGACCTCTCTGGAAGATGTTAGAACATTATCAGTGGATTGCGAGACCGTTATGCTCAAAAAGACCAGCTGAAGGGCCAATGGTGTTTACAGGTGCAGGACAAAAGATGAAGAAGGCTGCGTGTGTTTGGCAATCCAATAATCAGTGGCAGAAACACGTGATCACCGGTGAACCACGGTACAACCTTCAAACCTTAGAACTGAAAGCAGTTGTTGAAAGGGCAAACCATACCCTGAAGGATTATCTTCAGAGACAGAAAGTATCGCAGGACATAGACGTAACTAAACAGTTGACTAAGGTGTTGTTTACCTTAAACTATCCCTTACGGAGGATAGAGAGGGACCACCTGTTGTTATACATCACCAAACAGCACGAGGGAACCAAACAACTACAGTTCCTGGTTTGAATGTTCTGTATAAAAATATGGCTTCAGGTGTATGGGAAGGACCTAATCCGGTGTTATTTATTGGTAGAGGTTATTTTTGTATCTCCACAGGTAAGGGACCTGTATTGGTCCCTAGCAAGTTTGTGCGACCTGTATGTCAAGATCAGAAGACAGAAGACTCAGAGCAAGCAGACGGAATATACTGTCTATGTTGTAAGGGATGTAACCTGTGGGTATTGTGCCGATGTATGCTATGTGGGGTAAAACGGTTCTGTAAGCCAAAGCTTAAATGTAAATGGTGTAAAGAGTGTATGTGTTTGATTAGTAACTGGGCATGAAACAAGAGAAAGCATACAACTAGTGTAATACCGTGCTGATTGGAGACAGTACACATCATCAGAATCTGTGAAAGCACAGATTTGTGGGGTGGAATGAAAAAAAAAAAAAAAAAAGGTGGAAATTGTAGGACTAAACATGTTTAAGGGGTGGACTTGGTTTACGGTCTTGATGACTTTTTTACCCATTGGCCAAAGTATTTTTAACATCTTGCCTAGAACAAACATATGGGTGACATGGGCGAATATTACAGGGGTAACAGACTTTTGTTTAAGTTTGCAGCAAGCAGACAACCCCTTTAGAACTTGTTTAATTGGTATTCCCCTGCAAGAGAATGAAACAAATTTTGATGTTTTTTTTGAAATGTTAAAACAGTGGATCTGACTTCCAGTCAGAATGGTACATGTATGAGTCTCAATGGGCAATTTGTTTGGCCTTCTATGCGTAATGCAGCGTGGCAGAAGACGGTTATTGAGAATTTGAATCCACCATATCATTTGCCATTTCAGGAGTTAGACCTATTAGGTAGCATTGTGCCCGTTAAATACATTAACGTGACCACAACGGGAATGCCAGAATGCGAGGACACGGTACCACCACTTCAACCTGTAAATGGCACTGGAGTAATTTAGTTTGGTGAACCGTGGCGATTGTGGCTAGCACATCAAGGTGAATGGGAGTTTGATACAAGGTTTCAAAATGTAACCGGTTCACCTAATTGGGGTGAACTGAAAGCTGAAGGCTTACATGTAAATGTATCAGGGGGCTATCAGGTGCCACCGGGAGTCTTTTTGATATGTGGAGATAGAGCATGGCCAGGGATTCCTTTGAATCCTGTCGGTGGACCATGTTATTTAGGGCGTTTAACTTTGTTTGCTCCACGTATGAAAGGCTTATTGAAAATGACTCCACAATTTCATAGATCATGGAGGGCACTGCGCACCTTTGATGAAACATGTAATGACCGAGTCGATCTGCAGTCTGTAACAGCAAATGTCTTAGCCTCCGTATTTATGCCAGAAGCAATGACTGCATTAAACGCTAAGAATATACGAAGGTTAGTGTGTTGGGGAGAGAAGCAATTTAATCTTACATCGCAGATTTTAAGTTCATTATCGCTTGACGTAGATAGTGTTAGGCATGCTACATTACAAAATAGAGCTGCAGTAGATTTTTTGTTATGAGCACATGGACACAGTTGTGAGGATTTTGAAGGGATGTGTTGTGTGAACCTTTCCGATCATTCCATATCAATGCACAAGAAGTTGTCACAACTACAGGGAAACATGAAGCATATTCTTGCTGATGATAATCCCTTTGATGAATGGTTGAGAGGACTGGGGATAACAGGCTGGTTAAAGACGTTATTGACGGAAGGAATACGCTTTGATATAATCATTATTGTAATGCCTTTAGTTTTTAGCTGTGCTTTTTCTTGTTTAAAGAGAGTAGTTTTAAACATAACCAATCAGGCCTGGCTTGTGCAAAAGAAAAAAGGGGGAATTGTAGAAGAATGGCTGCAGAAGCATGGCCTTAGAATCTCTGAAGAGCTGCACAGTGCAGGCCTGGTATTAGAAGAGGCCTGTAATCAGAATTGTACTGAAGTTGCTGTGCTGAAGTTAACAAGAAAGGTAGCCTTGGGCTATTCTCGAATCCTGAGACCAAGTAATTATGTTGTGCCAACAGGCCGTGGCTGTAACGAGCTACAGCTGCTGGGAAAGCAGGTGCAGGGCCAAGAAAGATAGGGAGCAGCATGGGAAAATAGGGAGTAACAAACTACAAGGCTGAAGCACAGCAGCACAATTAGCTACATGGATAGAATGCTTATTTTAGTCATGATAATTAGGGGTGTGAGAACCGCGCGCGTTTAGAGACTACTAACCAGTTATATTTCTGCTTTACGAATGTGCATGTGTATCGGTTCTATGTAAGTAGTGTTAGAAACTAATAAAGTTGAGCAAGATGCATAACTCATATTGAGCGTCTTCTTGACTCCGGCGAACCCTTCTTCCAACAAGAAACTATTTTTTCCCCTCTGTAGAAGCTTCATGTAAATCCAACCCCAACCACTTCACTTGTCTGCATCTTCATTTCTCAGCCCTCGTGTATTGGACGGTTCCTGCTTTTATACCACTCTCATTCATGTCATCAGTGCAATACTTATATAAAAAACATCAAATACAAAAACTATTCTATAGGGCATATGTCTTAGGGTTAAGACTTAAGGTTAAATCTTAAGGTTTAAGTCTTAGGGTTAAGTTTCAGGGTGAAGTCCTAGGGTTAAGTTTTAAGGTTAAGACAGGGTTAAGTCTTAGGGTTATGTCTTAAGGTTAAAGTCTTAAGATTAAATCTCAGGGTTAAGTCTTAGGGTGAAGTCTCAAGTATAAGGCTCAATGTTAAGCCTCAGGGATATGTCTTAAGGTTTAGTCTTAAGGTTCAGTCTTAGGGTTAAGACTCAGGGTTATGTCTTAGGGTTAAGTCTTAAGGTTAAGTTTTAAGCTTAAGTCTTGAGGTTAAGTCTTAGGGTTAAGTCTTAGGGTTCAGGCTTAGG
The DNA here is from genome assembly GCF_023634155.1 of Falco peregrinus. Lineage (NCBI taxonomy): Eukaryota > Metazoa > Chordata > Aves > Falconiformes > Falconidae > Falco > Falco peregrinus. The sequence continues at coordinate 301,772 of NC_073739.1, read as the reverse complement.
TTTAAATTTTAAGGTGAAGTGCGGCAAATGAAGAGACAGGACGCAGCTTGATGCAAGCAAGTTGTCGGTTTATTAGCGATTTTCTTACACTTGCATACATGTCTACCTTCTACATGTTACACACTGATTGGTTAAATCTTAAGCGTAAAAAACACGGATTGGTTGATATTTAAGGCACACCGTTAAAACAATAGGAACTTATTAGTTTACCTTGACATAGCAACAATTTCTATTCCAAAATTAGGGGGTTTCTGGCTTTCTTGATTAACAAAGCTACATATCGGCGCCATCCGTTCCCTTATCTGGCTACTTGTTTCTCTGCCCGTCTGGTTGCCTCCTCAGCTGTGACGGCTCAGGGGTCTGCAGTTAGCTTGTTCCTTGGTTCCCAGGGCTTGTGCCCTACAAGTTCTAACAAGTCCCTATTCATCAGGCTATCAGTACTTGGACTCCTGTCCTTGGGGCCTTGTCCTACATCTCCCCCTTCCTGTTGCACAAAAAGAACCCCTGAAATCGAACGAGTTATTAATTTTTGTAAGCATTGTAAAAGACAAGGTATAAGTAATAAAACAAACAAAAAAGCAACTAAAGCATATATAATCATCTTCACTAAACTTCTTAACCATCCTGAAATGCCCCAACCACTAAACAGCTTATCTAACCAATCCCAAGTATCACTTTGTTGAAGATGAGAAACTCCATCCTTCAATCTTTGGATGCTAGCATGAATTGATTCCGAATGATCTGAAAGGTTCATGCAACACATCCCTTCAAACTCTTCACAACCATGACCTTGTGCCAGAAGCAAAAAATCTATTGCAGCTCTATTTTGTAATGTCGCGTGGTGAACACTATCAACATCTAATAAAAGACCAGACAGGGCACTGCTTGTGGCATTAGTTTGTTTGGCAAGCCAACAGCCAAGCTTATCTAATGTCGCTAGAGCCTTTCCTGTAGCAGCTCCAGGCAACAGAAGAGATGCAATAAAGCGTTGGCCAAAGGACCAAAATTGCATGTTATCATCACAATCGGAGGCAAATGCATGAACGCCGCGCTTTGTCCTTCGAGAGTAGCGATGTTGTAAAATCATAGATGTGTTAGGAGTCAGGACGGAAAGTCGCCCTAAGCTACACGGACCTCCTTTTATATGAGAAGAAATGACAGGCCATGCTCGATCACCACAAATAAAAAATACTCCAGCAGGTAGTGAGAGCGGAGCATTGCTAGATTTAGACAAGTTGTTAGCAGTGTAATTACACCAGATACTTGCATTTCTAAAAACAGGATGAATAGGGGAAACGTCCCATGCCCTAGAATGATTCTTTCCCATGTAGTTAGATTTTATGCAAAAATCCATTTTTACTGAACCAAGGAGTTCAATTTCCTGCGGTTCCAGAGTAGCCAGTGGGAGATGGGGTATCCATACATCCCAATTGTCTGTCACATTTTTTGATACATTTTTGGGTGGAAAAAGACTTTGAAGGTCCCTAGGTATAGGCCATTCGTCTAATGGTAAGCCCACAAGACAGGTGGAAAAAGGCTGATGCGGAGTGGCCATAGCAAGACACAGAGTATCCTGTCCGGTCAAGTTCGCCAACGTGACCCAAACATTTACCTTTGGTAGAAAAGGGGGATAAGAGCTACCTTCAATAGGCCAAGGTCCAGGTATGAACATCATTATCCATATTACTGACAATGCTTGTTTCTCTTTTTCTTTTTCCATTGTTGTTTTACAACCAGCCATTCTTCTGGTCGTACTGTCCATGACCGAGGCA